>NC_134837.1:224581602-224881602 GCF_004210375.1 Tachypleus tridentatus | reverse complement strand
ATTTCTTTTAGATACTTTTACCCTTTGCCTGTGATACCCATACTTTTGCAGGTTTTGTTCTGTATTTGGTCTGATTAATTTTTTCCGTAACCCTCCATTTTGCAAAGATATTACATTCAGTGATCATCTGTTGTTTTTATTCTGTTTCAATTTTTTTTATTATGCTATTCTTCTATTTCTGATTCCATTTTATGTACAGTTCAGGCTATCCTGCTCAAACTGTTCCATCTCATGAACTCTATTCATGCTTGTTTCATTTATTGTATACCCCATGTTTTTAGGACTTATCTTCATCCAATTTCAGAGGTTCAATTCATCAGTCAATCATTTGGCATATTTTGTGAGCTCCAAAGAAATGCTTTGTAACATAGCCTCTTATCAGATCAATCCTGTCACAGTCTGTCTTGCTATCTTTCAAAACTGACTAAGATCTCTCAGAATTATCTATGAATTGCACCTAATCCATTCAACTCCAGTTTCATGTATTACTAGATGGTTTTATATACTCTAGTGTTACTGTCTTTCTAGTTTACCTTAGGCTCTAGTGGATTGACCTAAGCCTCTTATACAGATCCTGAGAAAAAAAACAAATATTCGAAAAGTTGGGGAAAACTAATAAATAACTCAAGCTAATTACCCACCTAACATGTAGAACAAACATTAAATTCTTTGTATTTGGTGTCACTAGATCTCACCAAATGGTTATCCTTACCTCATAGGAATTGTTTATTGAAAATCTACATCAAGCAGGGAAGTACAGAAATCTAAAGCTGATCTGCTCTTGCTTGGTGCCAACTATTGAGATGGGGCTCCCTTAAAAACTTCAACACCATATATCTGTATAACTGTCTTGGCATTTCAACAATTTTTACAAAAAAACAGAAAGCAGACAGAATGAAATGTAATTATTCACTCAATCCTAGCTCATACTTTGATGTCTTTAGTCATGTTAACCATTATGCTATCTTCTTATAATGATCCATTTCCAGATGATTGTGCCTGATGATAATGGTTCACTCATACTTATGTGTTTTAACATATATCATTTACTGTCATTCTTAAAGTGAAGCCCAAAAGAACAATGACCTCTCAGTCCCAAGCTGCTGGAGAAGTGGATATGGGGAGATTCATTTACAAGTGGTGTATTTCATCCAATAAACAACCAATTGGGTACAAACTTAACTTGAGATATATGGCTGGAGGTGTAGTACATTACAACCATGTATGATATCTGTTGAGTAGCCAGTCCCCTGTTGTTAAGCCTAGCTGAACAACATTTGGATTTACCTCAGAATATATATGAGGGCTCCTCTTGCTTATTGTTATAGTATTAACCTGTTGTATATAACTAAAGTGAAATGATTTGAAACCTTATTCACATTGTACATTCTAACATTTCACCCACCTTGAAAACATGTAACCACTTTCATGATTTTTGGTCTATTATCACTTTAACATTAAAAACCCATAAGGTATTCTCTTCTTCAGAAAGATGCAGTCTTTCACTGGTTGCTGCTCCACTGGGTGACTCCTTCTAGCTCTTAATGGTGTACATAGGTATGTAATGTATCTGAAGTTATTTTATTTAAATTTCAGATACAAAAAAATTTAATCATCTAAAGTCATACCATTTTAAAAAAGGTAAGTATTTAAATGGTTCTTAGTACTGTTTACACATATAATTAAGTTCCAAGCATTAGGTTGGTTAATTATATTATTTTGAACTGGTAAACCATAGAGACTATGTGTAATGATACCACTAGCTGTTTAATATTAGATTGTATTTGTCCAGGAGAAAACAGAACAGTCTGGTGACTTGTTAGAAGAAGGTATTATTTCAAAGTTCAGTGACAGTAGTGATGACAATTTATATAGTTCAGACAAAAATGTTATGAATGTGAAAACAAAAACTGAATTTAAAGAAATAACAGAATCTACATCAGAAAGTACACATGGTAAGTACAAGTATTTTTTTACAACTAAAGTTCTTTGATACTGGCTTGATAGAGTTGATTATTGTCTTGGTATTTTATTGAAGACAAAAAATTTGAAGTTTGTAATTATTTGTATAAAATGAAACAGAAAGAAACTTTAACTGACCTGTGTTTATCTTCCTGATTATTTATAAATAAGGTTTTTAATTAATGGTTGGGATCCATATCAGTAGATTGTTTCAACAAATACAGAGGATCTATTTCTATCATTTATTTCTTTAGATCATCCCATATCCTCAGTCTGTTAATTTACATGGTGAAAACAGCAACCAAGCAACTTCCTAACAGAGTGAAAGTACCTAAACTTCATAAGTGAATAAGTGATGTATCAACAAATAATAAAGTCTAAATCTTGACATTTATGAATGTATATAGTTATGTTAACAGTGAGTTGAAGAATTAAGACATATATGAATTGGGATCAAGTCATAATTTTTCTGATTTGAGACTGAGACAAAATGAAATAATTTGCCCAATACAACTTATGACTCGACTTGCATCTCAACTGAAATAACTTTTTTGTAATGCGGGAAAAAAAATACAATCTTAAATTTTAATGAACATAGTTTGCGAAAAGGATGTCATGGACACAATACTCCATATTTACATGAACTCAGAAGGTCATGGATCTAGGTGAGCAATAATTTGCTATAAATGCATATGTATCAGTGAGCTTTTATAATCCTGGTGTTGGGGGTTCAGAATACTAATAACAAACAGTCTTCACCCACAACTCAGCTGCTCATAATATACACAAGGCACAAAAACACACTGATTGGGGACCTTATATTGTAGCTGGTCCTTTGTACTTTGTACTTAAACACATTGTGTAATTAAACTGGATTTACATATTGCATATGAGACACTAATAGTGTACCATCAGTTTGTGTTAGTGAAACATCAGACCCGTACGTGGTGAGGGGACCTCCCAGGAAAGGTTCTGTTCTTTCAGTTTACCTCCTCTGGGATATAAACATCCACCAACAAGTTTGACATGTGTGGTGACCCATGAAAGGGCGGAGATTATCATGGTGGTTGAGGAGTCCGACCCTAACACAGCACTTTGGCCTTGAATTTCTGTAGACGGGCAACCTTGGGGTGGCCCCTCTTGGATCATTCGGCTAGTCCACTTGGGCTAGGATCAACCAAGTACCAGTGTTTTATGTTCTCAACAGGTGTTGTGGACATTGTGTTTAATGCTGTTGTTTGGGTATAGTGCTCACAAAATCCTGGAGTTGCTGCGGTGTCTTTGTTTTGCATTGTACTGCATCCCTTCATAGGGCTTCATGGTGAGTGGGGTCAGTGGGCACCGAAATTTCCCTTTCTTTATTATGGATCCTCAAAATAAAAACTTAAATAACACAGTGAAAAACAGTCCGTAGGTAAATGACCACGTCTTGAAGATTCTGAGTAATAATCTTCAACATCTGTAACACCTGTTGTACCTCATTTTCTTACACTTCATTCTCTTTCAGATAAACATTTTGGGCAAATGTCTCTCTTTTTCATTCAGAAAGGACTAAAGAGACTTGCTGGCTCTCCAAAGTCAGTAAAGAAGCTCTTATCTGGTGACATGTTGGTGGAAACATCTACTTCTTAACACAGTGACTCCTCTTGCATTTAATGGAGATTGGGGATATACCTATTGAGGTTACACCTCATAGTACTTTGAATTCATCACAAGGAGTTATTGTTGAGAGGAATTTGAAGAACATCCCAGAGTCGGAGATTATCGCTGGTTTCTCCACCCAAGGAGTTTCTGCAGTGACACATATCTCCGTTCACAAATATGGAATTACAATGCCGACCAATGTCCTCATTCTCACATTTATGTCACCACGTCCACCTGCCACCATCAAGGCAGGTTATCCTAATTGGAGGGTATGACCATACATTCCAAACCCTCTCAGATGTTTCTAGTGTCAGCAGCTCAGTCACTCGAAGACGTCATGTCGGGTTCCTTGATGTGTGCTCATTAGTTGGCAAGGACCACAATGCCTATCAGTTAGAAACAGACTCTCATTGCCTCTATTGCAATGGCTCTCACCTGTCCAACTTTCATTGTTGCTCTAAATGGTTAGAAGAAAAAGTGGTGCATGATTTGAAAACAATTCATAATATTACTTAGCCTGAGGCTTGAAAGTTGCTGTCCACCACTTCATCTTGGACTAATATGTTGCACTTCATTCCACTACTACAGTGGTGGTGCAGTAGGATCTCTCTGTGCCTCCAAAAGAATTGTTCTCAAACAAAATGAAAAGTCTTTTCACCTCCATGGTTAAAAAAGTTAATAAATCAACTTCAACACCCATTTCTGTCCCTAACATACATTCCAGTGAATCCCAAGATCACTTCCTTTGGTTTAGGCATTTTCTTGGGTACATCTTCTTCTCCAACCCCAAGATGCAAAACAATCATTCATTCATGTCCTCAGTCACTGAAATCCTCTTCTAACAGCAAAGGCCTGCCCAATTCGACCCAGGGCATGATCCATGGAAGTCGATAGACCTCTCTGGAATAAAGACAGTAAAGAAAAAAGATGTGGTTATAAACAGAAGGGTTTTCCACCCTGTTTGCCTACACATAAATAAAAATGGCCACCTTGATACAATGGAACTGTCGAGGTTTACATTCTAATCAGGATGACATCAAAACACTGATTGCTTTCTACTATCCTGTATGTCGTTCCTAACAGGAAACATTTCTGAAACATGCCGATACAGTCACCTTTCGGCGGTTTTCTTTGTACAGAAATGACAGGCTGTGTGATGGACGAGTGGCACTGTTGGTTGATCAGCATGTTCCCTCCCTGTCTTTGCTATTCGACACACCCTAGATGGAGGCTGTAGCCATCCGTCTTTCCTTGGATCATACCATCACTGTTTGTTCTTTCTACCTGTCACCTGGAGAGACCTATGGTCAATCAGACCTTGATGCTTTTGTTTAGCAGTTGCCATCTCTCTTTTTAATCCTGGGGAACTTTAATGGACATTATCCCCTCTGGGGAATTGCTGATATTGATAGGAGGGGTTGATCTGTAGAGAGTATGCTCTCTGATCACAACCTTTCTCTTTTCAATACTGGTTCTTCTACTTATTTTCATGCACTTAGTCAGTCCTTTACTGCTATTGATTTCTCAGTTTGCTCCCCATCACCATTATCCCATTTTTGATGGAGGGTTGACAATAATTCACTAGGCGGTGATCATTTCCTTATAATTTTGAGAGAGACTGGCTATGGGTTATGCCACCCGACCCGTGTGCCCCGGTGGAAGTTGATAAAGTAAACTGGCCCTCTTTTACTGCCTTCACAGAACTTGATCCTGCCATCAATAGACGAGTGTGGCAGCAGTAACTGACTGTATTCTGACTAGCTACTCACTGTATTCCTAAAACTTTGACACATTTTCCACATGGTACAGAAAGATCAAAAATGGGCCTGGGACACTTTTGTAGGTATCCAAGACTCTCACAAATCATTTCTTTCCAGCAGGCCCCTGCACATGCTTAGTGGGTAAGACGTCATAGCCAGAAGGAATCTTGGGTTCACATCCAGCATATCTTCTACCACCAGTTCCAATGTCATATGGGACAAGATTTGAAAGGCCAGTGGGCAATATAGTTCTGTTTCCCTCTTGATCTTGATCTCTAATGGTCAGGAAGTATCTGATACCAGGAGCATTGCCAATACTCTAGGTGTAAGCTTTTGCCAGGTATCTAGCACTTCTGCTTCTTCCTCCCTTTTCTTAGCCATCAAGATTTGGACAGAGTGATCATCTTTTTCCTTTTGAGGTGATTGTCTCTATTACAATAATCATCCTTATACACTGCTGGAACTCAAACTGGACCTTCATCGGTCTGGCAGTACATTGGTAGGACCTGATGATGTACACTATGAAATGCTGCACCATCTATCTCCTTCTTTTCTTGCTATTCTTCTGATTGTTTTAACCGGATCTGACAAGAGAATGTTTTTTTTATACCTGGTGCCAGGCTATTGTCCTGTCTTTCTATTAGCCTGGGAAGGATTACAAGATTCCTTCAAACTACCGTGCAGTTGCTTTGACAAGCTGTCTCTGTAACGCCTTAAATTGGGTGGTTATTGGTTACTCGAATCATACAACCCCTCTCGCTCACCCAGTGTGGGTTCTGATGACAGCGCTCCACCATGGACCACCTGATTCAACTTGAAACATCACTCAGAGACAAACAACATCTTGTATCACTATTCTTTGACATTGAGTAGGCTTATGATACAACATGGAGGTATGGCATTTTTGAGACCTCCATATACATATATTACATGGCCATTTGCCCATTTTTATTAAAAATTTTTTAATGGACAGGTGATTCCAAGTTTGTGTGGGTTTGACACTTTCCCTTTCTTTTCTACAGGAACTTGGAGTCTGTTAGGGCTGTGTTTTGAGTGTTACACTTTTAAGTATAAAGATTAATGCCATCTATGAACAACTCCCTCCTACTGTTGCAAACTGGCTCTATGTCAACAACTTTCACATCTCATATCAGTGATTGAACATGAGGTATATTGAGGGGCAGCTATAGACTGCCCTCAATTGTTTACTGAAGTGGACCACAGCTTTAAGTTCTCTCCTTCTAAAACCGTTTGCATGCATTTTTGCTGCCAACAGAGTATTCACCATGATCCTGAATTCCATATTGGTGAAGTTGTGTTGCCTGTGGTCCCTGAGACAAAGTTTTTTGGGCTTATCTTTGACCATAAGCTGACAGCTGACCTTTATACCACATCAACCAACTGTGGTTCAAATGTACAAAAGCACTGAACATCTTCTGTGTTATCTCTTCCACCACTTGGGAGCAGATCGATGTTCTATGCTGCAGATATATCATGCTCTTATTCGATCAAATCTTGCCTATGGATCACTGGTCTGTGGCTCTGCCAAGACCTCGGCCTTAAAGATGCTGGACCCCATTCATCCTCAAGGACTTTGGCTCTGCACTTCCCCAGATCAGAGCTTGTATATAGAGTCTAATTAACCTTCTTTGCACTTCAGCCATTTGCAACTATCATTACTATATGCTTCAAAACTTTGTTCCTTACTAAAGCATTCCACTTGTGGTTTTGTTTTCCTACCTTGGTGGACCATACTTTTTCAGAACAGATGATCTGCCATTGCTCTTTTTGGCCTTTGTATCCAGGTGCAGTTGGATGAATTGGGTCTGTCTTTGGATAACATTTCTGTATCCACTGGTCATCCCATCCTACCATGACTTCTTACAGTTTCCAAATGTGACCTGTCTTTAAGTCATCTCAGAAAAGCAGACACTCCCGATTGGAAATACTGTCTGATATTTTCTGAACATCTTTCAAACCATCCTTCCATTCCTTTTTATGTAAATGGTTCAAAATGAAGTGACTGTGTGGGCTCTGCCATGGTTTGTTGGTTGTGTGCAGAATCCCCTCTACACCTTGTGTGTTCACTGCTGAACTGTACTCCATTCTCTTGCCCTGGATCACATAAAAGCTAAGCAGTACTCAAACTGCACTGTTTATACTGACTTGCTTAGTTCTCTACTAGTCCTGGAATTACTTCACTTTAGTTCACATCCTGTTGTTGCTGATATTTAAAACTGACTGGCCCATTTCTCTTTAACATCTACTTTTATCCAGTTTTTATGGATATTGGGGCACGTTGGTATTTGCAGGAATGAGCTCTCTGAAACTGCAGCTACATTTGTTTGCTCTGGCACTATCACTGCTGTGCCTGTTCCATTCCATACATGGACTGTGGTCCTGTATTTGAGGCTCAGCTCCGTGCCAGTTGGCAGTCGACTTGGAGTGAGCAACGTGAAAACAAGCTTTTGCAAATAAAACCCTATATTGGACTTTGGCCGTCTTACTTCTGTAAGTATCTGAAAGAGGAAGTTGTTTTAACTAAACTATGCATTGTTGTAGTTTTTTAACTTGTCGTTTTCTTTTATATGGGACCGATGCACCAGAATGTTGTCTGTGTAACACTCAGGTCACAATAAACCACATTTTACTATCCTACTGTCGTTATGACTCTCAACGATGGCACCATTTTCAACATGTTTTGTCCCAAGGGTTATCTATAATGTTAAACAGTGTTATTGATGATGGTAACACTGTCCACCTTGGAAATAGTTTTAGTTTTTTAAAGACTCTTGATCTTTTTTAATGCCACTTAAGATTTTTAATTTATACATTAGACCTTTTTAAATATCATTCCCTTTTAAGAATCAAAGTCCATCTAGTTTGGTTTGAAATTAGAAAATGACTGTAACATCAAATAACTCGAAACTAGGACTGGAAGACCAACTTCAGGTGACTGACACTACTGTTTGAACTACCCGTTAGTCATCCTGGTGAATTATAATTAAAAGCTTGCTGCAAGTCTTTTAAAACTTCAGGTGACTAACGCTACTGTTTGAACTACCCGTTAGTCATCCTGGTGAATTATAATTAAAAGCTTGCTGCAAGTCTTTTAAAACTTTTATTACTTAATTTTCTGGAAATGGCCATGACATCAAATAACTCAGAACCAGGACTGGAAAAGCCAACTTCAGGTGACTGATGGTGGTTTTTAAACTTACCTCTTAGTTATGATAATTACAATTATGCTACAGAAAGTCCTTTACAACTTGTTTTACTGTAGTTTTCTCTTACTGCTAAAGACTGGATGTAAATATTGGTTTTAATGCTATTTATAATTTTTAAAACTGTTTTGTTTCACCTTAATTTCCTTTTATGAATTTCACTGAATTTACTTTAGTTTCAACTTTTTACCCAATGTTTAGCACAAATAGTCTAGTTGCTTTGTGCCATAAAATACCAAACCAACCAACCAGCATCATCAGATTCAGTGATATCCAGGTTATGTCATTTATTTATGTAAGAAAGGATACCCTCAAACAAGTTATTGCTAAGATTATAGAAAAGCAAAACAAACACAAAGGTACAGCGGACTTATAGATCCTTATAGATCTATTGGATACTCTTATGATAACATTTTATCATTATGACCTGAGTTGGACAAAATGACTTGACTTGGACTTGCAAAAAAATATCTCATTCTAAGCTATGCATGTTAATCATTTGAAGATTTAATGATAATCAGTTATTTAAATTAGAAAAATATCTCTTAAAATGTAGTTTAGAAAGATAGTAGCTGAAGCATTGTTGTTGTAACATTTTACAATCTTATATTTGCATGTGATTTTATTTTTTCCACTAAAATCCTTTGGAAAGTGGAATGTTCTGTGCAAATTATTTTAAATGACTCAGGTAGAGATGTTTGTAAATAATAAAACTGAAAACAGCAGGTTTTAGCTTTAATATTTTCATTTGTGCATTGATCACACAAAAATATCATATATACTTAGAATTTTATAAAATATTTTATTAACTGTTATATGACATAATTTATACATTTATTTCAGATACAAATACCAGTGTGAACATCCATTGTGTGAGTCAGTGTCCTGATTACCATGGTATAAAACAAGAAGATTACTACACAGAAGTTATAAAATCCTTCAAACCAAACAATGTAGTATGTGGAGAAACAACTTTAAATGGAAATAACATAAAAAGATTTAGAACGTTGGATAAACTAACACAAGAAAAGAAGATACAACCTGGTGTGAAACCATATCATTGTGTAGTTGATGTTCAAAACTATGAGAGAAATAGTCCATTAGAACAACATAAGAGAAATCACACCAGGAAGAAGTTTTACAATTGTGGAATTTGTGGAAAATCATTAGTATCAAACAGAAACTTAAAATTACATCAAAGAATACACACTGGAGAGAAGCCTTACAGTTGTACATTGTGTGGAAAACAATTTAGAACAAAAAATGTTTTAAAAAATCACCAAAGAACACACACGTGTGAGAAACCTTACAGTTGTACTGTGTGTGGGAAACAATGTAGAAGGAATTATGAATTAACAATACATCAAAGAATACACACTGGGGAGAAACCTTACAGTTGTACAGTGTGTGGGAAACAATTTAGAGGAAGTAGTGTGTTGAAAGTACATCAAGCAATACATACTGGGGAGAAACCATACAGTTGTACAGTATGTGGGAAACAATATAGAACATATGGTGTGTTAAAAGTACATCAAAGTGTTCACACTGGGGAGAAGCCTTACTGTTGTACAGTGTGTGGAAGAGGATTTAGAACAAAAGATTTTTTAAAAAATCACCACAGAATACACACTGGTGAGAAACCTTACAGTTGTATAATGTGTGGGAAAAAGCTTAGATCAAATTATGACTTAAAAATACATCAAAGAATACACACTGGGGAGAATCCTTACATTTGTACAGTTTGTGGAAAACAATTTAGAAAAAATAGTGGATTAGTAACTCATCAAGGAATACATACTGGAGAGAAACCTTACAGTTGTACAGTTTGTGAAAAACAATTTAGAACAAAAGAGGGTTTAAAAAATCATCAAAGACTTCATACTGGTGAGAAACCTTACAGTTGTACAGTGTGTGGAAAACAGTTTAGAATAAAATACTCTTTTAAAAAACACCAAAAAACACACAGTTGTGAGGAACATTACACTTGTACAGTGTGTGGAAAACAATTTAGAACAAAAGGGTCTTTAAAAAATCATCAAAGATCACACTTGTGAGGAATCTTACAGCTGTACAGTGTGTAAAACAATTTAGAGCAAATGAGGAATTAGAATAAGAAGAAAGAAAACACTCTAGGATGAAAGCTTAGAATTATAGTTTGCAAAAAACACTTTATAAGAAGTTATACCTGAGAAGAACATCTTAAAATACATACAAGGAAGAAACCTTTGTTTTGAAATTTATAAAAGTAATCTGTGGATAACTGCAGGTGAAAATACACGAGAGTGCAGACTGGAGAGAAAATGTATGTATTTGTAAGCTCCATATTTCAGCAGTTAAAGCAGAGAATTTACCACATAAAATGTACAGTTTTCATTGCAGTTGTTGAAACAGCACATTACAGCCTTTTGTGCAATTTAAAAGCATGTTGAATAACATTAAAGGAAAACAAGGGATCTTTTGGTTCATTTTGGCTGCCCTGTTCACTGAATTAAACCATTGAAAAATTAAACCATTTGTCTTAATATTCTTACTGTAAGATATTAAGAAACATGATGCATCAACACTGTCAGTTTTGATAACAATCTTAAATACCTCATTCAGCTCTCTTCTAGTTCTTTTTATAAGAGTAAACACGTTTATAGATGGTAAGTAAAATAATAAAAGCTTCACCTTATATTATATCCAAGTGGACCTCTGAATATATTTATTTCTTAAGAATTAAAAATACATCAGTGAACACAAACAATTATATAGTCTGTGGAAATACAACTTGGAGTAAATAGTTAATTATGGAAGACAAACTTATGATACATCTTACTATTTTAGAAAATACAGTTTTGAGATGGCATAAATAGGTCGTAAGAGAAAATTTATACAAATGTACATTGTTTCAACAAGTAGCTTTTCTCATCAACAGATACAAGTAAGATATTTATCCCAATCTAACTATTTTCTGAAGTATTACAAATATTTGACCCATATATTAAGTAGAGTTGTATTTCAGGTATCTGAAAACAAAGTGTTGGATAAAGTATAAAAATTAATTACTGTATTAAAATTTTAATACTAACAGAAAGGGTAGTTTCTTGTACAAGAGAAATGAATTTATTACTAATTATTTGTGTATTAAAGCAGGGCTATATAGCAAGAGAAACTGACTTTTTAGTAGGTTGAGAGCAAAATATGAATTAATGGATATCTGAATTCAGAAATTAAAATGTGCTATATTTTCTATCATTACATTACTTTAAAATGTTTGTGAGTTTTAGTTATATTAAAGCTCTTCTAATTTTACAAAAGGTTTTCTTTAGGAACTAAAACCTTCATAGTTAAAGGAAATGAAAATGTTTTGTATTGTCCTTTGAACTGCTAAAATGTAAAGTGAATAATATTTTGATATTATAGTTAATGTTTTTATTGTATAAAGTACTTAGTTACTTATAGATGAAAATGACTGCTCAGTGGTGTAGAGAGTGAATTTAATACGTTAACAGGCAATTTTACAATGTGTGTTGAACTTGTTTTTCAGTATTAAAAAATATATAGAAGCATCTTTGTACGATCTACACATAATTAATTTCACAGGTGGAAACTTGTGATGCATGTTGAGTATGAATGTGCCTATTCTGATAACATATTCTTTTCTTCCTGATTGTTCAGTTTATGTTATACTGATTCTGGTCATTGTGCATAAATTAAAAACAGTGATAAAACTTTGCACTTTTTAACCTTTAAGGACTATTGTATTTGTGTAACCCTCTAGTAGCACAGCAGTGTGTCTGTGGACTTACAATCTTAAATTCAGAATTTCAATAACTGTGGTGGTCAGGGCACAGATACCTTCTGATGTTTTTTTGTACTTAATTAAAAAAAATGTGTATCTATGCTATTGAAAATTGAAGTTATTTGCAATTGTAAAATGTGTGATGGTGAATACCAATTTCATTTATCCTACTTTTTGTCATTATTAATGTTATTAAATGGAAAGATCCTGAAAGTGACTAAGGTTTTCCGTTTTGGTACATTAAGTGTTAACCTATAACATACTAAGTAATGATAATTTAAAAGATCTTTGAAGAAACTTGTGCTAATAATGTGTAAGAATGCTTAATATTTATATTCTACAGAACTGAAAAATTGTGTTGTTAAGAAAGGTATGTTGTAATGTTGTACTACATGTCTAAATGAAATTGCAAAATACAGATTTGATATAACTTCCTACAACTAATTTCTGCTTTGATTATTTGATATTTAAAAAGGTCGGATATATTTGATTAATTTCATAGAAGTTCTAATTTACTATAGACTGAACAAAAGTAGTAATTAATGTACCTGACTTTTGGAAACGAGATTACATGGATTATGACTTGTTCTTGCAAAACAGAAATATTTCTTCTGAACTCTTGGGTGCAGTATAAAAATTTTGTCAATGAATAGAGTACACTAGACATTAATGTGTATCGATTTACCGCGATCATTTAGTTTTATTTCGTCATGAATTGTGGTATTTAAATAAGTGTAGAGACCACAAATTTATTCACGTAAATTTTGCCGTTCTTTATTTGATAACACTTAAAAACTATCAGGTGTTGTGCTAATAGAGTATCACATCAAAGCAGGCCATAATTGACATATAGCAATACATAAAACATTTCACTTACAGTTGAGGTTAATTTAGGCTATTTTTGCCTGGTAACATTGTACTACACAATTTTAAGCATCAAAAAAATTGTACCGATAATTTAAAAAGATCTAAATTTCTAAAAGGAGAAACATCCCATGATCCCATTAGAACGTGTTACTTTGGGTAATGTGCATTGTTTCGTTTGCAGCGATTTATTTTATTTGAGTAATTACGTGTTATTAGGCTATAGATATTCTGAGAAATTGGCATCATGTTTTTCAAATAACAGTTCAACCAGAAGAAGGGAGGAAAAGCTACCATTGCACCATCACCTCAATTAATAATAATAAAAAAAGTTCTCACTTATAATAGTCACAACAAACATCCGTATTAACGCGATAACTATTATAACGCAAATAAAAGTTGTATTACATATAGCCTTAAAATACTTTGTTTCACACATTCTATGTTTAACAAAAGCATTAACATATTGTTGAGCCTCCTGAAATTTCAAAAACTTCGTCTTAACTTTTGTAAACCGACAAGGTGAGAAACAGTTTATATTGTTGGTTTGCTGCAGTTGGTATACTATAAACTTTGTTCTCCATAATAGTGATTTACCCTTATTAATCGGAAAACAAAAGATATGTGACAAGGAACGTTGATAGATTTCGAACACTACAACACATGTAACTTCAGTGACTTCTAATCAGACATCAGTATTTTTACAAAAGCATTACATAACTTTAGCGGTGAAAAATCTGCTTATAAACGACGTGAGGCAAGGTCCATGTTAAATGAATTGTATCTGCAAAATTAATTCTCTCATCGTGAACTCTGGATAAGATATCAAGGACGTACCAAACTGAAAAGAAGACAGGTTATTTGTAAGTTTGTGAACCCTTTATATGTACATCATGATTTCTATTAAGCATTAAAGCCAACAGTTATTATAAATTACATTATTTTTGTATTTAGAAAGAAAATTATCATCTTGTTGGCAAATATCGTAAATTTAATACATATCGACATTTTATTAATTTCACAATTCAAATTGCGGAACACGTATTCCTCAAATGGTGTAATTCAAAATTCAGTAGGGGATAAAAAATACTTCTTTAAAATAAGAGTTGACCTGATTGACTTTAACACGAATTATATGTTGCTATGTATTATTCTACATTCACTGGTAAGGTATAAAAGTTTCGAGAACTTTACAAGTAAATTATTATTTTAAAAGGTACGTAATTAACTTACGAACACTATAGGTTTGAAAGAGTTGATTATGATGCAAATTAAACAGTAACCACAAATTAAATTTGAGGCTCAAATAGCAACAACACCAGGATTTAGCATTAAAAGTTTTCTACGAAATGTCAGATGACATTGACAAATAGGGCGATTACACTGTGTGTTTGATATACAAGACTATTTCCAGTTAAATTTAACTAGATAGTTATGATTTTGATAGTTTATGTGGCAAGAGTGATAAATTTAGTAATTGTCTGGAAAAGTTATTTTGTTTCAAGTTTAAATGGATAACTGTTTACAAATCATACATCATGTAGTTTAATAGCTGGGACCCTCACGCTAGTACAGCGGTGAGTTTTCGGGTTTACAATACTACGATTAGGGGGTTGGATTCCCATGGGTAATCACAGATAACTTGATGTGGCTTTGTTAAAAGAAAACACACATATGAACAATAAATTATGTTTATATTATTGCGTCGTGTTATTTGAACCTTCTAAGCTTTTCGAGATATATGAGTTGAGCATCATTACTTCACAGCATCTATTGTAATGTGTCTGTAACATTATATACACGTGTCAGAAAATACAAATGCCTTGAAAATTTAGTTTCGAAGATAGATGGGCTGAGTGATTATGCGTTTAGCCATACTAAGTATACAGTGGCTGTTTTGAAGATAAATTATCACAGATTGTATTATAATAATAGAGTATAAGAAGATAAATTAGTTTTATTCACTGGGTTCCAAAGTAATTGAACCAGCCTCTATGGACTTTGACATAAAGAGACAATTATTTAAAGGCGCTGGGTAAAACTGTAGTAACCAATAGCTATAATGGTGATTTTGTAGTGAAAATATCACATACTGTGCTGTGATGACAGAGGAGGAAGAATAATTCATCTTCCCAAATTGTGTTCTAAAATGACATAACTGCCTTGTGTGGATTTTAACGAAAAAGGAAAAAACTAATTAAACCATTGTATACAAGTGTGATAATGAACAGTGTCGTGAACATTTGTATAAACATGTTACTTATTTTAATATATTATTTTAGAATATGTAGATTGTGTTGGGGTATTATTAAGGTGTACTACATGTGAACAAAGTGCAACGTTTCCGTACTTTTCATTTCTATATTTAACTATGTAACCTAACCGTTATCTAATACGGTACAAATGAAACTATTATTTAATTGCACAGTTAATGTATTTCATTTTATTTTCCTTCAATAATTAAACTACTTGTGTCATAAAGTTTCGAATAACTTACAAGAAAAAACCATTATTATGCTAGATGCCTTCTGAAATTATAAATTCGTACAACTATTTGTGCTGCAAATTAAAGAAATAATATGTAAATTGAACCTAAAATAAAATTTCAACTGAAGCAAGATCTGTCATTAAAGTTTTCTGCCAAATGTAATATAAAGATGTAAAACGATGCGATAAAATTGCATACGAAAGTAGAATGATTAGACTGAAAGCGTTTCTTACTATACTGAAGAAACACGTGGAAGCACTGAGAACTGACGAATCAAAACTTAACAGTAATAAAACATCAAGAGTGTCGTTATATTTGTATTAGGTTACTTTCTTCCAAAACCAGAGGGTGCTAGTATTTTAAATTAAATTGAGTGTATTTGGAATGTTTTTGTGTTTGAACTATTTGCATTGTTTTGTAATAAGTGTATTAATTTTTATCTCACAAATAGATTATTTATAACTACTCAACTAGTTCTTATAAACATATGATTTGGAAGATTGCTTTTATGTAGTAAGTATACACTTTACTTCCAAGGAGATGAGATTTGGATTGAATATGTAATTCTCAAACATACTTTTAAACTACTGCAACCAAATGATCAACATTTTAACTTTGTAGAAAATATTTTAAGAACAAAATTGTGATGCATTAAATATAGTACTTTAGTATATACAACTTGGAAAATTTGTGCGCTGTAATACATATACATCGAAAGCTGTATGTTGTTGTGTGGGTGGGATACACAGCTTAGGAACGGATATTTGCTAACAAAAAATGTTAAACAAACATATAACGTTGTTCTTGCCTGTATGGAAAAAAAAAAAAAAAAAAAAAACAAAAACGGTTTATTATTCAAGTTACTTCTTTTTTCTTTGCTACTTGTAATATTATGATTGTACCAGAATAAATTACACACCTAATGTTGTAGAGGACATCAGTCATCTAAGTGTATGGTTGCTGAAATTGACCCAGTTTTTCTTTGTTTGATTAATGTTAGTTCTCAACATTTAGTTATATATTATGTTCTATATTTCATCTTGCAATAAAGCTCTTATTATGTTGTCACAATTTTTGTTTAGAGTTGGAAGATAAATTATGCTTGAAATTTGTTGTCACAATTTGCAAAATTTTGAAAGTTCAGGTTCATAAATATTAAACTTTGTAATGTTTTGAAGGAAGCAACATTTAATTCTTAATTTATTTCTCTGTAGTGCAACTGCAAGTTTTGATAAGAATGTAAAGGTGAAGCTTCTGTATGATCATGGAAGTATTAAATATGAAGGTTGAATTACGTTATGATGAGGAACAGAAAGATTTTGATATTAAATTGGAGAAACCTCAAGATGATAGTTTCACAATAGCTAATAGTAAGTGTGTGTATATGTAGAACATCTTTCATGTTCTTCCTAACATAAATAATATCAATTTACCAGTTTAAATTTGGTGTTGTACCTGACTGTTTCATTATTTAGTGATAATATTTTAATGGATGATTTTATATCCTATTTCAGGAATGTACATAAGTAATGTTAGGTTTGACACTTTCATTTTCCATGTTACTTTAGTCTTTGATTGCATGAACTACAGATTGTATCTGCTGGCATTTTCTTAATCTCATTCTGTACCATCTCTTGTGAATAGGGTTAAATTTGATATCTTTCAAGTGTGAAGTAAGGGCTCTACTAACTGAGATAAAGGATAAATGCACAATTTACTGTTATTAAGGAGCACACATGTGATTTTCTCAGTTAAAATGCATCATTATTTCTCTTTATCTACTGGTAACTTGAAGGTATAGAATTACCCCTGAATCACAATTGCCTTCAAGTGAGACCTAATTCACTATCTAACTGTGAAAATCTATAGATACGTGAAGTGGTAACCAGTAAAAAATAAGAAGCATTTGAATTTTATTTAAAGACAAGTTCTCCTAACTTACATATATTAACAAGTAATTATGTCTTGTTATAATTTTATGTAAACTTCAAAAGCTTTATTTATGCAGTTGTTTTATTTTCTTGCACTTGAAATATTTTCATGTTGCCAACATGTGCAGCCCACAATAGTATGTTTTGCTTATAAGAAATCAATCTTATGCAAATCCTCTTGACATGGCGAGACAAATTGTGTATGCCACATCATTCTAGCTATACCAAAAATTTAATTAAATAACTTTTTTTTCAGTAAATTTGATATCAAATTGTAGTTAATGAATCAAATTTTAATATAAGGTCTAATTTATATAAGAGAATGTTTAAATCATCCTCAATCTCCATTGGTTTTTTTTTTCCTTGTCATTAATTTAGTGATCACCCCTGCAAGAAGTACAAAATAATAAATTAGAAAATGGGACACATTTCTCATGTCACCTCTTTTACAGATTTTCAGTAGTTCACTGTAATATTTTGCATCATAGAATTTATAACATATATTGAATACAGTACATAGGAATTTTCAATCTATCAAATTACATATTATTTTCATAATCCTTTATCTCATAGTTAGAAAGCTAGAAAAATATGATTATTATAGGATGTTATCTGCTTGATGCATTATTAATTTGCTTGAATTAGGTGTATTATTTATTTAAATAAAAATTTAGTGTTCTAGTACTATTTGTATAGAAAGGAGTCTTAAGTTTTGCTGTCAGTGAAGAGCAAAATAACTAAAGGAACTGTGTAAGTACTATATTTTCTATTTTTCATGTCTATTCTTTATTTGTTGTAGTAAAAGTATTAAATTTAAAAATTAGGAGCTTGTTAAGTTAGATTAGGTAAAATAATGCAAAATGATGATAATAGGAATATAACATTCTTCAGGAGATATTCTTACAAGCAACTCCTGTTTCACTTTATGCAATACAGTAATGTGAACTTCAATTTTTCCATGTAATTTTCATCTTGTGTGGCAGGTTTATTAGTTATATACCATTCAAAGAGTAAAAAAAGTGTAAACTTGTGCATATTGTTGCAAACTCTATGCTGTGTAGGATACATTACTTTTGTATCTTGCTACAATTTGGAATTATTATGGAAAAGATAATTTAGTTTAATTTTGTATTTTTATGATGATTATAATGTTGGTCATGTGACCTAATGGGTTGAGAAAATAAAGAATGAAATGAAGTTTTCAAGACATTCTTTTACTTACAAGGATTTAGAGATTAGACAAGTGAACTTTCACAATTTTAAGATGAAGAAACTGATTTTAATTTTGAAATCACAAACAATTTGCATTTCAAGGAGTCATCACTCTTACAAAACATGTAAAAAGTTATGGAAACTGTGGTGAATTTGTGATCCCAGACTTGTTTGGATCAATGGTGACTGCTGCCATGAAAGGTCATCATAGGGCATAATTTTGACATTCTCTTACTTGTTTGTTGTGTTTGCTTCTTCATGTGTTACTCTTGAATTGATTGCATGCATTAGTTTATTAGACTTATAGGTTATGGTTGGTATGCATTTCAACTGCAGAAGTATTCTTAACTTAATAACTGTTGTTCTCCATTGGAATCTTTCCAATACCAGATATAGATACTTCACTCTTTGACTCTGGAATGTTTAGCTACCATTGTGGACTGTACAACTAACAATGTGCATGTATATTTTCAGAACCTGCCCTATGCTGAAAGTTAATTTTTTATGCAGCAGTATATTTAGGAAGGTATTATAGAAGAGGCTTGTTCAATTAAATACACTATATTGATTTCGATTATGGTATGTGATGCATAAATTACATTGTGTCTTGTTCTCAAGAAATCTACATTGTTTATATTTCTAGCTACGAAAAGCTGATTATGTGGAAGAAAAATCTCTACAAACAGTTTTGAAGGTTGATATGATAAAAGAGGAGAAAGAAGATAACTATGATGGATCAGTAGTGAAAACTGAGGTAATTTGTAGATTGAAACTTTTATCGTTCTGTTATTGAAGACAATATGTCACTGTAAATGTGTCTTTCTGGATATTTCCTTGAAGTTGATTGGTAGTAACAAGTTTGAACTTACTATTTAAAGAAATCTACTAAAGTTTGGTGCATTGTAATGAATAAACTAATTAAACCTCTTCTTGCAACAGAAATATTTGCTAGTTCATCATTGTTTCATTTTTAATCATTACATAGGATGTATTGTAAATATTCTACTAATTACTTGTACAAACTTTATCAACTGTATGAAATATAACTTAAAATTTTGGTTTTTGCATCTGATTCTGAAAGTTATTTTGTGTTTAATAATTTGTAATATTTACAGTAGTTTAGTATGTTATATCAAATCTATATCAGAGTGATGATTTACCAATACTTTCAGCAGTCTGTAGGTGCTACATCTTATAACTAATACATCTTGGAAAGGAATAGTATAAATATCTACTTCATTGTGCTGCTACATGAATTATGTGACAGTAAAATGGATGTCGGGGAAACTGCTTGGGTACATGTGAGCTGTGTTGCTGTTTCAGTAGAGATCTTTTTGAATGATATTATGAATTATTGTCTGAGACACATGGATGGCTCTTATCACTTCCATTTGTGTTTGTGGATTTTCTTTTAAAAAAAGATTACACAGTTTGATTAATACATCTGTGTATCAACTTGTTGTAGGTTTGTTTCTAAATGGTTCTAGTTCTAGTTGGGCTTAATTAAAAGTTTCTCTACAAGCATCTTTTTCTTTGCATGACATCACAGCTTTGGTAGTTACATTCAACATTTATCCATGTCGCAACAGGCCATGCCATCAGATTTGTTGATGTGCATTCAACATTTTACTGAACTAATTGCGAAGCTGTCGCCATATTTAGCATGTCAAATATGCATGTGTGTGTGTAAAGCATAATTTGTTTTCACATTCTTCACTTCGGAAATTTCACAAGGCTCAGCCTCCTAGAACAAGCAGCAAAGATAGAAAAGTCATAACTAGAAAAATAATTGTTTCCTTAACTTCATTTGTTTTTCTGTGTTTGAAGAAAAATAAATTTAAGTTGTTATTTATCAGGAGAAATAATGTAAATATATGTGAAATGTATAATATTTGAAATGTAACTGCATTTTACAAAATACTAGTCCATTAAAACTCAGCCAAGTCAGGTAAATTAGTTGAGGTTGTAGGTCAAATATGTATTATTGGATACAGTAACATGACAGCACATGCACTTCTTCAATGTAACTTTTGTATTGTTAGCCTGACATAGCTTTAAGGTCAGTATAATTAAAATAATGAATATTTAATGTGAGATTTGGCCTATTTGCACTAAAATATGAGTTTTTGTGTTATACTTAAATGTCATTCTAGAATGACATTAAAAAAACAACATATCTTTTTCTAATTTGTTTTTACTGAGATTACAAAGTTGGTGAAAATGAGTGAGCCCATACTGAAGTGACAGTAACAAATAAAATATAAAGTTTTAGTCAACCAGAAATTTGTTAGTTGTATAGAGATTATGAATATTTTTTTGCATGTGTAGTTTGAAAAGATTATAATGCATTAAAATATTTTTAATCTTAAAATCAAAAGTGGTTTGCATGTTGGATAGTGAACATTCTGAAAGGCAAGGCCCTTTAGTGTGTATTCCTGTACGTAGTGAGGAGATATCCCCATGAAGGCTCTGTTCTCACCTGTATTACTTTCATTCATGCCCGATGTGGGTGGAGGGAAAAAAGAGGTACAGCATTTGAAAATGGTTCACAACATTTTGTTCCCTGGGGCATGAAAGTTACTGTCTCTCCATCTCAGATGTTTGCTGCTGCATTTACAACTGTCGTCTCTTTTTACCATCAGCTCCAAAGTCATATGGAACAAAATTCAGAAGGTCAGTGGGCAATGTACTTCTATACCCCTTTCAGTCTTGTTTTCTGATGGCCAAGAAGTTGCTGATGCCCAGACCTTTACCAATGCTCTCAGCAAAAGCTTTTGCTGGGTATCTAGCACGTTTGCTTTATCCTCAACCTTCTTAGCCATAAATACTCAGGCAGAGCGATTGCCTCTTTCCTTTTGGACTGATCATTTTTATAACTGTAATCACCTCTTTACACTGGTAAAACTCAAGCTTGCTCTTCATTGGTCTGGCAGGACATTGGTTGGACCTGCTGTGCCATCTCTCTCCTGCTTCTATTATTATTCTTCAAGTTGTTTATAACTGGATGTAGTAGGAGAATGCTTTTCCTGATGCTTGATGCAGGCTTTTGTCCTACCTTTTTTCTAAGCCTGGGAAGGATCTCAAGATTCCTTCAAATTATTGTCCAATTGCTTTGATGAGCTGTATCTGTAAGACCTTAGAGAAGATGATTAATGCTTTTCTTGTTTAGTTCCTCAAATAAAACAACCCCCTGTCACTCACCCAGTGTGGGTTGAGACGTGGTCCACCTGATTCGACTTGAAATGTTGGTCGGAGAAACCTTTCTTAAGTGACATCTTGTATCAGTATTCTTTGACTTTGAGAAAGCTTGCAATACTCCATGGAGGTATGAAATTTTGCAAGACCACCACTCATATGGATTGCATGGCTATTTGTCCATTTTTTATTAAAAATGGTTTAATGGGTTCGCAATTCCAAGTTTATGTGGTGTTGACACTTTCCTGTTGTTTCTTACAGGAACTTGGAGCCCCTCAAGGCTGTGCATAGTGTGTCACACTCTTCAGTATAAGGATTAATACCATCACTGGACAACTGTCTACTACCATTTGTTGCAAACAGGCTCTGTGTTGACGATTTCCACACCTCTTGTCAGTTGTTGAACATGATATTCATTGAACAGCAGGTGCAGGCTGCCCTCAATCAGTTACTGAAGTGGACCACAGCAAACAGTTTTTTACCTTTTCTCTCTCTAAAACCATTTACATGCACTTTTGCCACCAACAATGTATTCACTTTGATCCTGAACTCTGTCAGTAAAGTTGTGCTTTGCCTGGTCCCTGAGGCAAAATTCTTGGCTTATCGTTGACCATAAGCTGACCTTTAATACCACACATCAAGCAGCTATGAGTCAAGTGTACAAGGGCACTGAACATCCTGCATGACCTTCTCTCTTCCATCTCTTGGGGAGGATTGATGTTCTATGCTTAAAATCTATCATGCCCGTGTATGATCAAAACTAGACTATAGAATTCTGGTCTATGGCTCTGCCAGGATATTGGCCTTGAAGAAGCTGGATTCTGTTCATCATCAGGGGCTTTGGCTCTGCATGGGGTCTTTCTACACTTCACCAGTGCAGAGTTTGTATGCAGAGTCTCATGAATGTCCTCTACACCTGTGCTGTTTGCAACTCTATTTACTGTATGTTTCAAAAGTTTAATCCTCACTACACCATCCCACTTGGGGTTGTGTTTTCCTTTCAAAGTGGGCCATGCGTGTTTAGAACAGATGGCCTGCCATTGTTCCTTTTGGCCTTGTATCCAGGCACAGTTGGATGAATTGGGTCTGTTCTTGAATGACATTGCTGTATCCACTGGTCAGCCAATCTCACCATGGCTTATTACCATCCACAAATGCAGCTTCTCTTTGAGTCATCTGAGAAAAGCAGATACTCCTGATTTTTAGTACCATCTTCTATTGTCCAAATATTTTTCAAACAATCCTTCAATTCTCATTTGTACAGATAGTCCAAAATCAGGTGATTTTGTGGGCTCTTCCATGGTTTGGTAGTTGCACACGGAATCCTCTCTGCAGTTTCTGTGTTCACTGCAAAATTGTACACCATTTATCTTGTCCTGAATCACATAGAAGCTAAGCAGTTCTCAATTTGTTCTGTTTATACTGACTCGCTTAGCTCTCTACTGGCCCTGGAATTGTTACACAACAGTTCTCATTCTGTTCTTGCTGATATTCAAAACTGACTGACACATTTTTCTTTAACATCTACTTTTATCTAGTTCTTCTGGATACCAGGCCATGTTGGTATTTGCAGAAACGAGCTTGCTGACACTGCAGCAAAGTGTGTCTGCTCTGTATTTAAGGCTTGGCTTGAACCAGTTGGCAGTTGACTTAGAGTGAGCAGCATGATAATAAATTTTTCCACATAATTCCCTCTATTGGACTTTGGCTGTCTTGTTTCTGTCAGGATCAGAAGGAGTAACTTGCCGTAATTAAACTACACATTGGTCACAGTTTTTTAACTCATCATTTTCTTTTATCTGGGATTGTTGCACTAATGTGTTGTCTGTATGACACTCAAGTCACAATAGTCCACCTTTTACTGTTGTGCCATCTTTAGAACTCTGAATTTCAGCACCATTTTATTCTAGTTTTGTCCACAGGTTTATGTCTGTCACTGAACAGTGTCGTTGGCAATGGTGAAACTGTCCACTTTTAATTTTGAAAGGGCCATTGCCCTTTTAACACTATTTAAATTATTAATTCAAATTTGAAATTTTTAACATTATTTCTTTTTATGAATTTTACTTTAATTTTTTACCACTTTGCAAATAACATAGTTGAGTTGTGCCATAAAATGCCAAACAAACAACCAATCTGAAAGAAAAGGTTTATGAGAAAAATTTAATTAAAAAAAGTCTGTATAGTTAATTTACAAACCTGATTGTTTGTGTATGTAATGTTTACTTATAACTTGCAAAATTTTGTAAAGGTGTGCATACATAATCAGAAATCATGGTATAATTACTCTTTTGGATACTTTTGTGGTCAGGAGCTAGGTTATTTCCTCCAAGTTTGTAATAAAACAGTTAATTAAATCTTTTTTTTATCAAAGCATATAAATAAATATGGTGTAAAACTTTGTTAATAATTTAAACAAAAAGGCAGTATTAGAAAATCCTTAAATTCTACTTAGAATGAGAGTTGTTACATTTTTTTTCTCTAGATGTCTCCACCTCTCTAGTTTATTTACTTCCTTTCCAAGAAGTTCTAACTTTAGCATGTTACTCATTATAATGTTGTTGTTCTAAAAATAGAAATGTATTTATAGATGAGTTTAGATTAAGTAAAATGAATATTAATAATGATATTAAAAATTTTGACAAATTGCACTCATGATTAGTTTGTGCTTTATTTAATTTGATAATGTTATGTGAACTCCATGTTTACCTGCTGATGTATAAATTTTGTGGTTGGAATTTTAGTTTAGACACAGTTCAAAGGTTATTAAACAATAAGCAGAGAAATGGTAGTGGGGGAATCAATGCCATCTAGATACTTCTGGCAGAGAGGATGCTTCTGTTGGATTTTCTTTCAGTTCAGGAGACCAATGATTGATATGAGTGTTCCAATGAGTGATAAACAACTATTATTATTGTGGTCTTCAATACCTCACCCTCAGGCAATGGCAGTAGGTATATTCAGTCAGGATTGTAGTGGATTGCATCCATATGGCTGTTTACTAATTCATCTATTTTCTACCTACGAGTGTCAACTGGACCATCACTGAATCAATTGTAATGGTTCTCATCACTTTTACTTTCATTTTTCTGTATTTATAACAGATAGGAGAAAGAGTTACAGTGTTTAAAAAGCTTTAACATTTCTTATGCAGAGGTTAAAAGTTGTTGTCCCCTTCTCCACCTCGACTTATGCTGCTGCAGTACATTCCACTTCTGTGAAGTGTGTACAGACAGCTTTTTCTGTACTTTATCTGTTAATTTATATATGTACTTTCTGTACATATGTGCTCAATGTGTTATCAAATGTAGGTAATTTAAGAGGTGTTACTTACCTTTACACCACTGTGAGTTACAACCTTTCATACTACTGCTGTGGAATTTCATGTACCTTGCAAAACCCTTAAACATACTTCCATGTTTAGAGGCCTACAACTATTTAGCTGGCTTATGAGGTAATCATCTTAATTTTATATCCCTCCTTGAATAGGAGGGTGATACAACCTCTAAGGGTAGTATTCCCTGTAAATATTAGTGTTTGATAATAGTTTTATTTTCCCTACTACTTCCTATTTTCAGGCTTGTTTTTTATAGTTTTTATTTGGGTATATAGTTGCTTTGATCAGTTGGATTTGTTTATTTACTACTTTGTCCTTGTTGCAGTTTTGTTCTGTCCATTCAATTATAACTTCATTTTTTGTAGTCATCCCATGTCTTTTATGTGTTTCTTATCAAAATGAATAACAAATTAAAACATTCAATACCAGACACACCTCATCAGACATTCCATTTATTTCTGTTATTTTTTTTATTTTGTCTCTGATCATCATCATTATTCAAATAATGTCTTTGCAGTTCGCTATCCTGTAAAGCTGATTTAATTTCATCCTTAACCCCTTCCATTTTCTGAAGATATTGTTTGTCTATAATCTGTTGTTTTTATCTTATTTCTTCCTTCATTATGTGATTCTTCTATTTCTGATTCTGTTTTATGTACAGTCAAGGTTGTCTGTTGCTATTGTGCTCAAGCTTCTTCCTCTCTTAGACTACATTTTTACCTGTCTTGTCAATGGCATACCCCTTGTTTAGGGACTTATCCTCATCTTCTTTCACAGGTTTGACTTATCAGCTCAGTCATTTTGGATATTTGATGAAGTCCAAGGAAATGTTTTTTAATGTAGCTTCCCATCAAACCAGGCATTGTTAATCTCTTTTGTCTCCTTTTAATACTGACTAGAGAAGATCTCACAGAATGGTCTGTAAACTACATCTAATACATTCAACTGTAGTAACATGTGTCACTAGATGATAGTCTCATGTACTATAGTGTTAATGTCCCTATAGTTTACCCAAGGCTCTAGTGTATTGACCTTATCAGGCTGAGTTTAATTTCCAGCTTCATTACTGATCTTGTACATTTCAGGGAAACTTTGTGTGCTGATCTTTTCATTCAGATCCTGAAAACAATGACCAAATACATCAAAAGGAGGGGAGAAAACTAATATAGACCTTGAACTAATTACTCAACTAACATGTAGTAGAACCAAATATTAAAATTCATTGTATTTGTTGTCATCAGATCTCAATAAATGGCCACCCTCACTGCAAAAGAATTATTTATTCAAAATCTGCATCAAACAGGGGAGTACACAAATCTTAAGCTGATCTGCTGTTGCTTGGTGTCCACTGTTGAGATGGGGATTCTCTGAAAAACTGACACCATCTCTGTATAGCTGACTTGGTCATTTCCACATTTTATACAAGAAAAAAGAAAACAGAAAGAAAGTAGTGCAATTGTTTCTAATTATCTGAACTTGTAACATTTTAAAAAAGGTAACTATTTAAATGGTTTTGATACTTTTTACACACACAGTTACGTTCCAAGCATTAGGTTGATTATATTGTATTTTGAACTAGTAAACTGCAAAGAGTATATGTAATAATAACACAAGCTTTGTAATATGAGATTGTATTTGTCCAACAGAAAACAGAACAACATGGTGTTCTTGTAGAAGATGATATTATTTCAATGTTTAGTACCACTAATGATGATGATCTGGATAGTTCAAACTGTAATGATATGAATGTGAAAATGAAAACTGAATTTCAAGAAGAAATTGATTCAGTGTTAGGAAGTACAATTGGTAAGTACAAGCATTTTTTATAATTCTAGGTCATTGACATTGGTTTTAAAGAACTGATAAATGTGAAGTGTGTAGATTTATATTTTTTTTATTTGTACATATAAATATTTGTGTGATAGGTTATGAAGTGATGAAATGATAAAACATTAAGAATAATTAATTGATAAATTAATTTTACCTGAAAATGAACAGAGAAAACAGTAATTATTTCGAAAAAGGAACTTCAACTGACTAGTATTTATCTTCCTGGTTCTTTAGAAATAAACTTCTAAATTAATGGTTTGAGCCCGTATCAGAAGATTAATGTTTCAACACATACAGAGAATGTATTTGTATCTCTTATTTCTATAGATATAATTTATTGAACACTACCAGTCCTGTAGAATCTTGGGCATAAAATCATTGCAAATTTCAAGACACAAAAAACACTGTTTGGATAACTTATAGTGTAGCTGGTCCAAAATAAGAGACACTTCATACTTCCTCAAACAAACTGCCTAACTAAATTGGATTTGCATCAACTTGGATTATTGCATATGATATACTAACAGTGTATCATTAATTTGTCTTAGCACAACATCAGATTCAGTGACATCCAGCTTATGTTAGACCATATAAAACCAAAAATGAGGATACATTATTTTAGTTTCCATAACAAACAGTGGTACAATGGACCTTCTCAATGAACATTTTTATTATGACCTGAGTTGGAAAATATGATTTGGAGTTGAAAATAAATATCTTTTCTAAACTTTGCATGTTAATCATTTGAAGATTTGATGGTAATCAAACTTTTCAAACAGGAAATATATTTAAAACTTGATGCTGAAACTATTTTGGTTGTTGTAACGTCATGGTATCTTATTTTTACAGCTGATTTCATTTTATCCACTAAAATCCTTTGGAAAGTGGAATGTTATCAACTTTTTTTATATGGTTCAAGTAGAAAAGTCTGTAAAGATAAGTTATAGCTTTACTACTTTAATATGGATATTGATCATATGAAAATATTAAATATACTGAGAAGTTCATCAAATATATTATCTGTGATATGACATCATTTATACATTTATTTCAGATACAAATACCAGTGTGAATGTCAACTGTGTGAGTCAGTGTCCTGGTTACCATGGTATAAAACAAGAAGATTACTATGCAGAAGTTATAAAATCCTCCAAACCAAACAATGAAATATGTGTAGAAACAACTTTAAATGGAAATAACATTAAAGAATTTGAAACATTGGATAAACTAACACAAGAACAGAGGATACAACCTGGAGAGAAACCATATCATTGTGCAGTTGATGTTCAAAACTTTGAGAGAAATAGTCCATTAGAACAACATAAGAGAAGTCACACTAGGAAGAAGTTTTACAGTTGTGGAATTTGTGGAAAATCATTAGTATCAAACAGAAACTTAAAATTACATCAAAGAATACACACTGGAGAGAAGCCTTACAGTTGTACTGTGTGTGGGAAACAATTTAGAACAAAAAATGTTTTAAAAAATCACCATAGAACACACACTTGTGAGAAACCTTACAGTTGTACTGTGTGTGGGAAACAATTTAGAAGAAATTACAAATTAACAATACATCAAAGGATACACACTGGGGAGAAACCTTACAGTTGTACAGTGTGTGGGAAACAATTTAGAGGAAGTAGTGTGTTGAAAGTACATCAAGCAATACATACTGGGGAGAAACCATACAGTTGTACAGTATGTGGGAAACAATTTAGAACATATGGTGTGTTAAAAGTACATAAAAGTATACACACTGGAGAGAAGCCTTACAGTTGTACAGTATGTGGAAAGCATTTTAGAACAAAGAGTGGAATAACGATACATAAAGGAATACATACTGGAGAGAAACCTTACAGTTGTACAGTGTGTGAAAAACAATTTAGAACATATGGTGAATTAAAAACACATCAAACTATACACACTGGAGAGAGGCCTTACAGTTGTACAGTTTGTGGAAAACAGTTTAGAATAAAATACTCTTTACAAAAACACCAAAGAACACATAGTTGTGAGGAACATTACACTTGTACTGCATGTGGAAAACAATTTAGAAAAAACAGTGAATTAACAATACATCAAAGAATACATAGTGGGGAGAAACCTTACAGTTGTGCAGTATGTGGAAAACAATTTAGAACATATGGTAAATTAAATCATCATAAAAAAATACACACTTGTGAGAAACCTTATAGTTGTACAGTGTGTGGAAAAAGATTTACAGCAAATAGTACATTAATAGTACATCAAAGAATACACACTGGGGAGAAACCTTACAGTTGTACAGTTTGTGAAAAACAATTTACAACAAAGTATCAATTAAAATATCATCAACCACTGCACACTGGGATAAAACCTTACAGTTGTACAGTGTGTGAAAAACAATTTACAACAAATTATCAATTAAAGTGTCATCAACTACTACATACTGGGGTAAAACCTTACAGTTGTACAGTGTGTGGAAAACAATTTAGAGCAAAAAGTAAATTAACAATACATCAAAGAATACACACTGGGGAGAAACCTTTCAGTTGTACTCTATGTGAAAAACAATTCAGAACAAAAATCGCTTTAAAAAGTCATGAAAGAACACACACTTCTGAAAAACCTCTTAGTTGTACAGTGTGTGGAAAACAACTTAGGTCAAAAAGTGAGTTAAAAAGACATGAAAGAATACATACTGGCGAGAAGCCTTACATTTGTACAGTGTGTGGAAAACAATTTGGTACAACTAGTGTGTTAACAAATCATCAAAGAATACACACTGGAGAGAAACCTTACAGTTGTAAAGTTTGTGAAAAACAATTTAGAACAATTAGCAGATTAAGAAATCATCAAGGAATACATACTGGAGAGAAACCATACAGCTGTACAATTTGTGAAAAACAATTTAAAACAAAACATTCTTTAAAAAATCACCATAGAACACACTTGTGAGAAACCTTAGCTTAACAGTGTTTAAAACAATTTAAAATAAAGGGTGAATTAGAATAACAGGTAAGAACACATTCTGGGAAGATAACTTACAGCTGTACAGTTTGAGGAAAACAAGAAAACAATATAAGAAGTTATATCTGAAACAAATCTCATAAAATGCATACAGGGAATAAACTCTAGTTGTGAAGTTTATGAAAACGATTTGTATAGAGCTAGGTTAAAAATACACCATAGTTCACATTGGGGAGAAAATTTGTATATTTGTAACCTCCATGTCTAAGTTGTTAAGCATAAGAATTTCCAATATTAAATCTGGGGTTTCGTTCCAGTGGTTGACACAGCACATGTTGCCTGTTGTTCACTTTAGAAACACATTATACAATTAATGGTCCTTTGGTTCCTCATTGCTGTCCTGTTTGCTGAATTGAATCTTTAAGAAAAACAACTAAAACCAGTTGTCTTAATATTCCTACTTTTTACTAAGAAGGTTGAAATGTTCTCTATTTTAATAAAAGTTTTAATACCCTTACCAGCCATCTTGAGATGCAATGTTCTTATTATTGAATATAAAAGATATGATGCATCAAAACTTTCACCTTCACTCACAATCTTAAATATGTCAGTTAGCTCTGTTCTAATTATTTTTCAAGAGTAAATGTGTACAAAGATAAGTTATCTTAAAGTGGTAAAATCCCCATATTTTATTTTTCTTAGTAGAACTCTGAACGCATTGATTTCTTAGGAAATAAAAAATCCATCAATGGACAAAATTAGGACATGCTCTTACACATTTATAGATTGTGCAAGATTCTACTTGGATTAAATAGTTAATGAAGGAAGACATACTTGTGATATATATGACTAGTTGATGAAAAGGAATCGACATTACAGAAAATACAGCTTGGACGTTGCTTGAATGGACAGTGAGAGAAAATGTACTACGTACTACATATGTTAAATGTTTGAACAAGTAATTTTGTCATCCTCAGGTACAAGTAGGGTATTTAACCCAACCTGACCATTTTCAGAAGTATTAAGGTATTTGACCCACATTTCAAATACAGTTGTATTACAGGCAAGTGAAAACAAATAACTTGAAGTCTTGGCTAATGTATTAGCTTCTCAACTGAAAGAACTTAAAGAATGGGTAGTTATTTGTAAAAGAAAAATGAATCTCCAACTAATTATCTGAGTATTAAAGAGAATAAATTCAGTAAGGTAAGGCCGAATAGCAGGAGAAATTGTGACTTATTAGTGGGTTGTGAATAAAACATCAATTGTCAACATTTTACTTCAGAAGAAATTATTTATTTTTTGTTCTGACAAAAACTGCAGACAAAGATAAATGCAGGATAGTGTTATTAATAACAGAATAGTGTACAATTGTAACCTAATGTATTTACTTGTATCTTGACTTTAAACAAAATTTAAGAAATTAGATGAAAATTGTTAAACAATTATTTTAAGTTTTTTATATCACCACCAGAGGGTTTCACTGATTAAAAATTTTATCATCTTCAGTTATTTCATGAAGGAACCTTAAAATTTATCATTCTCGACAAGTAATGTGTTCACAAAAGAAGTTTAATTCATTTTCAAATGCCTAGGTAAAAAATGAAGGAACCAGTTGAACCTAGAAACAGCTCTGTCTCTTCACCCCTGTGATGCAAATTGAACTACTAGCTCTAATTCCAAACAAAACTCTCTGGTACTTTAAGTTGCATTAGATGTGCAGTTCTCAAAATTATAAGCATAAGTTACAAACCTTACTATTGAATTCTTAGTATTTTACATTTGTAACAGTCATGGTTAGAAATACTTAATTTGGTTTGTTCTTCACTTAGAAATATTTAACTTTATGAGAAATTCCACAGGTAAGGAAGAATATTTACATAGTTGTCAACTTGTTTATAATTATTTCAAACCAAAACTTTCAGAGGTAATTGTTATGTAAATATTCTTTATGTAGATCATGTAGCCAGTCATATAAACTGTTAAACTGGAAAGTATAAGTTGAAACCTCAACCTAAAAGCTATAGCCTCGTACAATTTATGGTTGATTCTAATCATAAAAACCATAAAAATCAAGCAACGTTGAAACAATTTAATAAATAACAATATGCTAAATTTTCTTATCATTACATTACTTTAAAACATTTATTAGTTTTAGTTTTATTAATATCTTATAATTTTACCAAACCTTTTCTGTAGGAAATAAAAGCTTCATAGTTTAAAGGAAATAAAAATGTTTTGTATTATCCTTTGAACTTAAGGAAGCATAAATACTTCAACTCGATACACACAAATTCTCTCATTCTTAATGTGATAAAACTTGATACTTTTATCAGTGTTGTATCAATAGCATATTAATATAATAGTTCAGATGATTAACATAAGCAATATATTACATTTTACTCACAATTTGTTATTGTTTGCCTGATAAAATTCCACTATGCCATTTTAAACAACAGAATAATTGTACCGATAGGTTTGAAAGATCTGTCCTAAATTTCTTTGTCGAATGTAGTTATGGAATTCATGTGTATGATGTTTTACAGTGGTTTATTCTATTTAATTAATCATGTGTTCATCTAGATTCTAGAAGATGGATAACAAACACTGAGAATATACACATCACCTCTACTGATTTTGTTTTTGAAGAAAAGTTTCTGACTTCTAATGTTTACAAGAAACATCAGCATTAACGAGATCACCATTATAACACAGATGAAAATTATATTGTATATAGTCTAAAACTAGTTTGTATCACACTTAGTATCTTGATTTATGGATAAACCAATTATTTGAATTAGCCAAATGCCTTTGCATAATTCTCTCTTTCTTAATGTGAAAGAACTTGAAACTTTTATCAGTGTTGTATCAATAGGGTAATAATATAATAGTACAGACAATGATTAATATACGGCATTATATTACAATTCACTCAATTTATTTTTTGCCTGATAAAATTCTATTAAACCATTTTGAGCAACAGAATAATTGTACTGATACATTTGAAAGATCTATTTAAATTTCTTTGGCAAATGTAGTTATGGAATTCATGTGTATGATATTTTACAAATAGTGGTTTATTCTAGTTAATTAATCATGTGTTATTAGGCTGTACATGTTCAGAGAATCTGGCTTTATGTTTTCTAAGTAATTATTCATCCACAATACAGATAAAAAACACTGAGAATACAAACCTCACCTCTACTGATTAAAAAAAAAGTTTATAACTTTTAATTTTTACAAGAAACATCAGAATTAACGAGATAACCATTATAACGCAGATGAAAATTACATTACATATAGCCTAAAACTTCAGGGTGTTCGGAGGTCACTGTACAGTTTTGTAATCATATGTCTATTCAGTTTATTTCAAGCCAGCAACTGATAGCAGTGTTTAGAAACAAAATAAGAAGGATCCAGACCTGTATTGATGCAGGTAAGACGATCTTTTACTAACTCCACATAAATTTAGTTTTTCAACCATGTTAACTTTATACATCCCAACATAAAGTTCACACGTGAACAGGAAAAGACTAACAAAATTGTATTTCTGAAGCTCATGATGGAAAGGAAATAGTATAAATACTCACTTCATTCTTCTGCTACATGAGTTATGTGACAGTAAATTGGAAGTCAGGGAAACTGCTTGTGTAAATGTGAGCTGTGTTGCTGCTGTCTGGGACATGTGATTAGTTCTTACTACTTCCAGTTGTGTTTGTGGATTGTGTTTTGTTATAAAATTACACACTTTGTCTACCACATCTGTGATTCAACTTGTAGGTTTGTTTCTAAATGAATCTAATTCTTATTGGTTTATTAGTGGTGTTTGATATTCAGTTAATCAATGGGTTAATTAAAACCTTTGTTACTGATATATTTTGCTATACCATAGACCTCATGAAATGCCATGCCATTGCATTTGTTGACTTGCATTCAAAATGTTATTGAACTAGTATTTTATGAATCTGTGTAAATACTTTTGGTATCAAATTATAATTCACATTTTGATATTATACATTATTTTTTTTAAATTTAGAAATAAGTATAAAAAACCCCAGCTGAATATCAATTTTTGTGTCATGTGGTATGTTGAGTGCAGCATTTGTTCAAATGAGATGTTTGTCATGATACAAAGTCCACAGTTTTGTAGAAATTAGGAACTCAAATTAACAATATCGACAAACCAGAATATAGAATGAAATCTTTTAGCTTTTCTGTTTGCTGAGCAATCACTTTACTCAGTGAATCAAACATGGTGCTCTCCCACTGGTTTCTTCTTTCCACTTTTGGAAATGGTTTCTTATATGTACTTCTACATAGATGACATGTGAATAACCAGTCAGAAGCTCAGAATATTCCTTTAGTGATTTTCTCAGCCATTTCTAAATACAGTTATTTCCTCTTTCTTTCAATACAAACCTCTGTGTTGGTACATTAGGATTTTAGCCTTTTCAATATTTGTTTTATTTTATTATTTTTTCACACAAATACAGCTTAGCTGTTAAACTTGAATTATAATACAATTATGTGGTATTAATGAAGTAATTAATGATTTTTTGGTTATTCAAGTATGTATACAGATATACACACACGCCGTCAGTTCTTTTCAGATAATTTATACATGTACTTCCTATTTCAGAATATGCTTATTCTCATTTTATTTCAGAAAAATGTCAAAAGTTGTGTATAAAGTTGGTATACTTTCACTTTGAGTTTCAAACACTCATACAACTGCCATGGAAGTTTGTGCACCTACCAGAAAAATAAATTAATAAACTTCCATTTATAGGACTTCCAAGGTAATCATCATGATGCTATATTTCTCCAACAACAGGAGAGTAACACAACCATCATGGGTTGTATTCCCTGTGGGCATTTGTGTATGATCATATGTTTGTTTTTCCCAAGTACTGCCTATTTTCAGACTTTTTTTTTTTTCAGTTCTTTTTAGGTGTTTAGTTACTTTGATCAATTGGATTTGTTTATTTACTGCTACATTCCTTTATCTTTGTTGCACTTTTGTTCTGTCCACCTAATTAGAACTTTAATTTATGTAGTCATCCCATTCCTTGTTTGTGCTCTTTATCACATTGAATAAATAAAATAAAACGTTCAATGGCTACAGCTTATCAGTCATTCTATTTCTTTCAGATATTTTTTCCATTTTGCCTATGATCGTCATCATCATTCAGATACCCATACTTTTGCAGCTTTTTGTCCTGCATTAGGACTGATTAATTTATTCCTTAACCCCTCCATTTCACAAAGATATCACATTCCTATAATCAGTTGTTTTTATCCTGTTTTATTTTTCATGATGTGATTCTTCTATTTCTGATTCTCTTTTTGGCTATCCTGCTCAAACTGTTCCCTCTCATGAACTCCATCAATGGTTGTTTTGTTTATGGTATAACCCCTTGTCTGTGGACTTATCCTCATCTAATTTCACACCTTCAATTCATGAGCTGAATCATTTGACATATTTTGTTAGGTCCAACATAGCCTACAATCATTTCAATCAAGTCACAGTCTGTCTTTGTAACATTGCTTCCAATTAGCTCAATTATGTCACAGTCTGTCTTGCTTCCTTTCAAAACTGACTAGAGATCTCAAAGAATTGTCTGTGGACTACATCTAATACATTCAACTCTAGTTACATGTATTACAAGATGTTTTTATGTACTCTAATGTTACCGTCCCTCTAGTTTACCCTAGGTTGTAGTGTATTGACCTTAGCCTGCTGAGTTTAATTTCCAACTTCATCACTAATCTTGTGCATTTCAGGGAAACATTTTATGCTGATCTTTTCTTATTGATCCTGAAAAAAATACCAAATATACCAAAAGTTGGGAAAACTAATAGAGAACTCAAACCAACTACCCAACTTACATGTAGAACCAAACATTAAATTCTTTGTATTTGGTGTCACCAGATCTCACTGAATGGTAATCCTTACTTCATCGGAGTTGTTAATTCAAAATCTGTATCAAGCAGGGAAGTACAGAAATCTGAAGCTGATCTGCTCTTGCTTGGTGCCAACTATTGAGATGGGGTTCTCTTAAAAACTTCAACACCATATCTGTATAACTGTCTTGGCATTTCAACAATTTTTACAAAAAAACAGAAAGCAGACAGAATGAAATGTAATTATTCACTCAATCCTAGCTCATACTTTGATGTCTTTAGTCATGTTAACCATTATGCTATCTTCTTATAATGATCCATTTCCAGATGATTGTGCCTGATGACAATGGTTCACTCATACTTATGTGTTTTAACATATATCATTTACTCGTCATTTTTAAAGTGAAGCCCAAAAGAACAATGACCTCTCAGTCCCAAGCTGCTGGAGAATTGGATATGGGGAGATTCATTTACAAGGGGTGTTTTTCATCCAATAAACAACCAATTGGATACAAACTTAACTTGAGATATATGGCAAGAGGTGTAGTACATTACAACCATGTATGATATCTGTTGAGTAGCCAGTCCCCTGTTGTTAAGCCTAGCTGAACAACATTTGGATTTACCTCAGAATATATATGAGGGCTCCTCTTGCCTATTGTTATAGTATCGACCTGTTGTATATAACCAAAGTGAAATGGTTTGAAAACCTATTCACATTAACCACTTTCATGACCTTTGGTCTGTTGTCACTTTAATTAAACATTAAAAACCCATAAGGTGTTCCCTTCTTTAGAAAGATGCAGTCTTTCAATGGTTGCTGCTCCACTAGGTGACTCCTTCTAGCTGTTAATGGTGTACAGAGGTATGTAATGTATCTGAAGTTATTTTATTTAAATATCAGATACAAAAAATTTTAATCATCTAAAGTCATACCATTTTAAAAATGACAAGTATTTAAATTTTGTTTAGCACTGCTTACACGTATAATTAGGTTCCAAGCATTAGTTTGATTAATTATATTATTTTGAACTAGTAAACTGTAGAGACAATGTGTAATGATACCACTAGCTGTTTAATATTAGACTGTATTTGTCCAGGAGAAAACAGAACAGCCTGTTGTCTTGTTAGAAGAAGGTATTATTTCAAAGTACAGTGACAGTAGTGATGACAGTTTATATAGTTCAGACAAAAATGTTATGAATGTGAAAACAAAAACTGAATTTAAAGGAATAACAGAATCTACATCAGAAAGTACACATGGTAAGTGCACATTTTTAACAACTGAAGCTCTTTGACACTGGCTTGATAGAATTGATTATTGTCTTGGTATTTTATTAAATACAAAAAATTTGATGTTTGTAATTATTTGTATAAAATGAAACAGAAAGAAACTGTAACTGACCTGTGTTTATCTTCCTGATTATTTATAAATAAGGTTTTTAATTAATGGATGTGATCCATATCAGTAGATTGTTTAAACACATACAGAGAATGTATTTCTATCATTTATTTCTTTAGATATGACTTATTGAACACTACCAGCCATGTAGCACCTAGGTTTTTATCATCCCAAATCCTCAGTCTGTTAATTTACATGGTGAATACAGCAACCAAGCAACTTCTTAACAGAGTGAAAGTACCTAAACTTCATAAATGAATAAGTGATGTATCAAAAAATAGTAAAGTCTAAATCTTGACATTTATGAATATATATAGTTAATATTTCAAAATTTAAAAGTATAGTTATATTAACAATGAGTTGCAGAAGTAAGACCTATATGAATTGGGATCAAGTAATAATTTTTCTGATTTGAGACTGAGACAAAATGAAATCATTTGCCCATTACAACTTATGACTTGACTTGCATCTCAACTGAAATAACTTTTTTGTAATGTGAGAAAAAAAATACAATCTTAAATTTTACTGAACATAGTTTGCCAAAAGGACATCATGGACACACTACTCCATATTTACATGAACTCAAAAGGTCATGTATCTAGGTGAGCAATAATTTGCTATAAATGCATGTGTATCAGTGGACTTTTATAATCCTAGTATCGGGGTGAAGAACACGAATAACAAACAAAGTCTTCACCCACAACTCAGCTGCTCATGATATACAGAAGGCACAAAAACACACTGATCGGGGACCTATAGTGCAGCTGGTCCAAAATAAAAAATACTTTATACTTCCTTGAAAAGATTGTGTAATTAAACTGGATTTACATATTGCATATGAAACACTAATAGTGTACCATCAGTTTGTGTTAATGCAACATCAGACCTGTATGTGGTGAGGGGACCTCCAAGGGAAGGTTTTGTTCTTTCAGTTTACCTCCTCAGCGGTTTGGTCACTCGAAGACATCATGTCATGGTTTCTTGACCTGTGCTCATTATAATACAAGGACCACAATGCCTACGAATGTGAAACAGACCCTCATTGTGTCAACTGTAATGGCTCTCACCCATCCTTCTTTTGTTCTTGCCCAAATGGTTGGAAGAAATAGAGGTGTAGCATTTTAAAAGATTCATAAAATTACTTACCCTGAGGCTAGAAAGTTGCTGTCCACCACTTTATCTCGGACTAATGTGCTGCTCTTCATTCCACTACTACAGTGGGAGTGCAGACGGATCTCTCTGTGCCTCCAAAAAAATCCTTATCAAACCAAATTAAAAGTCTTTTGACTTCCATGGTTAAGAAAGTTGATGAATCAGCTTCAACACCAATCTCTGTCCCGAACATATGTTTTAACAAATCCAAATATCCACTTCCTTTTGTTCTGGGTGCAGGCATTTCCTTGGGTACATCTTTTTCTCCCACCTCAAGATGCAAAAGGATCATTCATTCACATCCTCAGTCACTGAAATCCTCTTCCAACAGCAAAGACCTGCCAAATCAACCCAGGGCAGGATCCTTGGAGGTCAGTAGACCTCCTTTGAATAAAGACAGTAAAGAAATAGATGTGGTAGTAAACAGAAGGGTTCTCCACCCAATTCACCTACACATAAATAAAAATGGCTACCCTAAAACAATGGAACTGTCGAAGTTTACATTCTAATCAAGATTACATCAAAACAATGATTGCTTTCGATCATCCTGTATGTCTTTCATCACAGGAAACATTTCTGAAACCTGCAGATACACTAACCTTTTGGCAGTTTTCTTTGTACAGAAATTAGAGGCTGTGCGATGGAGGAGTGGTACTATTGATTGATCAGCATGTGCCCACCTTGTCCTTGCCACTCAATAACCCTTGGATGCCATAGCAATCCGTGTTTCCTTGGGTCGTACCATCACTGTTTGTTCTCTCTACCTGTTGCCTGGAGAGACCTATGATCAATCAAACCTTGATACTCTCATTCAACACAGTTTCCATCTCCCCTTCTGGGGGGCATTAATGAACATCATCCCCTATGGGAAAGTGCTGATATTGATAGGAGGGGTTGCTCCATGGAGCATATGTTCTCTAATCACAACCTTTCTCTTTTCAATACTGGTTTTTCTTTTTATTTTCATGCACCTAGTCTGTCCTTTACTGCTATTCATCTCTCAGTTTACTCCCATTCACAATTCTCCAATTTTTCATGGAAGGTTGACAATAATCCATGAGGCAGTGATCATTTCCCAATAACTTTGAGAGAGACTGGCTGAGGTCGGTGCCACCTGACCCTGTGTCCCGGCAGAAGTTGGATCAAGCAAACTGGCCCACTTTCACTGCTTTTGCAGAACTTTATCCTGTCATCATCTGTAAGCCATCAATAGACGACTGTGTGGCAGCAGTAACTGACTGTATTATACAAGCAACTGCTCAATGTATTCTTAAAACCTTGACATGTTTTCCACATGGCATGGAAAACAAGCCTGAGATACTTTTTGTAGATATTTCATACTCTCACATCGCGTCACTTTCCAGCAGCTCCATGCACGTGCTTGGTAGGTAAGACGTCAAAGCCGGAAGGAATCTTGGATTAAGTTCACAACCAGCATATCCTAGACAACCATTTCTAAAGTCATATAGGCCAAGATTTGAAAGGTCACTGGGAAATATAATTCAGTCCCCCTCTTGATCTTGCTCTGTGATAGCCAGGAAGTAGCTGATACCAGGAGCATTGCTGATTCTCTTGGTGAAAGCTTTTGCTGGGTATCTAGCACTTCTGCTTCTTCCTCCACCCTCTTAGCCATCATTCCTTTTAAGCTGATTTTCTCTATGACTATAATCGTCCCTTTACACTGGTGTAACTCAAACTAGCCCTTCATCGGTCTGGCAGTACATTGGTCGGACCTGATGATGTACATCTATCTCCTGCTTCTCTTTCTATTCTTCTGATTGTTTTTTAACTCGATCTGGCAGGAGAATGTTTTACTTGATGCCTGGTGCCGGGCTATTGTCTTACATCTTTTTAAGCCTGGGAAGGATCCCAAGATTACTTCAAACTATCATCACCTGCTTTGATAAACTGTCTCTGTAAGACTTTAGAGAGAATGGTTAATGTTGGTCTTGTTTGGTTCTTAGAATCAACCAACCTCTTCTCACCCATCCAGCATGGGTTCCGATGGCAGTGGTCTACTGTGAACCACCTGATTCAGCTTGAAACATGAATCAGAGAAGCTTTTCTCAATTGACATCTTGTATCAATACTCTTTGACATTGAGAAGGCTTATGATACAACATAGAAGTATGCAATTTTGTGAGACCTCCATGTATTTGAGTTACATGGCCATTTGCCCATTTTTATTAAAAATATTTTAATGGACGGAAGATTCCAAGTTCATGTGGGTTCAACACTTTCCCATTCTATTATTCAGGAACTTGGAGTCCCTCAGTGTTGTGTTTTGAGTGTCACACTTTTCAATATAAAGATTAATCCCATCACTGAACAACTCCCTCTTACTGTTGCAAACGGACTCTATGTTGACTTTCTCATGTCAGTCGTTGAACATGAGGTATATTGAGCAGCAGCTACAGACTTCCCTCAATCGTTTACTGAAGTGTACCACAGCAAATGGCTTTAACTTCTCTCTCTCTAAAACCATTTGTAAGTACTTTTGCTGCCAACGGGGTATTCACCATGATCCTGAACTCCATATTGGTGAAGTTGTGCTGCTTGTGGTCCCTGAGACAAAGTTCTTGGGGCTTATCTTTGACCGTAAGCTGACCTTTATACCACACATCAAGCAGCTATGGTTCAAATGTAGAAGACTGAACATTTTTTGCATCCTTTCTTTCACAAGATCAATGTTGTGTGTTGCAGATATATCGTGCTCTTATTCAATTAAAACTTGACTATGTCTGGTCTGTGGCTTTGCCAGGACCTCTGCCTTTAAGGTGCTGAACCCGATTCATCATCAAGAACTTTGGCTCTACACTGGGAAAAATCTTGTATATAGAGGCTCATGAACCTTCTTTGCACCTCTGCCATTTGCAATTGTCTCTACTGTATGCTTTGAAACTTCGTTCCTTGCTAATACACCCCACCTGAGGTTGTGTTTTACTTCCTCGGTGGCCCATACTTTTACAGAACAGATGATCTGCCATTGCTCCTTTTGGGCTTCGTATCTAGGCACAGTTGGATGAATTGGGTCTGACCTAGGATAACACTGCTATATCCACTGGTCAACCCATCCCACCATTGCTTCTTACAGTCCCCAAATGTGACCTATTTTTAAATCATCTGAGAAAAGCAGACACACTGTCTATTATTTGTTGAACATCTTTCAAACCCTCCTTCCATTCCAATTTATACAGATGGTTCAAAATCAGGTGACTGCTTAGCTTCTATGTGATCCAGAGCAAGAGAAATGGCATACAGTTCAGCAGCGAACACGGAAGGTGTAGAGGGGATTCTGCATGCAATCACTGAACCACAATAAACTAAGCAGTACTCAAACTGTACTATTTATACTGACTTGCTTTGTTCTCTACTGGCCCAAGAATCTATTCACGTTAGTTCACACCCTGTTCTTGCCTATATTCAAAATTAACTGACCCAGTGCTCTTTAACATCTACTTTTATCCAGTTTTTCTGGATACCGGGCCATGTTGATATCCACGGGAATGAGCTTGCTGAAACCGCAGCTAAATCTATCTGCTCTGGCACTATCACTGCTGTATCTGTTTCATACATGGACTGTGGTCTGTATTTGAGGCTCAGCTCAGTGCCAGTTGGCAGTCAACTTGAAGTGAGCAATGTGAAATCAAGCTTTTCCAAATAAAACTATATTGGACTTTGGCCATCTAGCTTCCATAAGAATCAAAAGAGGAAGTTGTTCTAACTAGACTACACATTGATCATAGTTTTTTAACTCATCGTTTTCTTTCATCTGGGACTTGTGCACCAAAGTATAGTCTGTGTAACACTTAGGTCACAATAAGGCACTTTTTACTTTCTCATCATCATTACGATTCACAATGATGGCACCATTTTAAGCATGTTCTGTCTCACGGTTTGTCCATAACATTTTTACAAATTTTACTAAATTTACATTAATTTTAACTTTTTATTGAATGTTTGGTGCAGATAGCGTAGCTGCTTTGTACCATAAAACACCAAATCAACCAAACAACCAATCTTTGAAAAGTGGAATGTTATCAACAACTTGTTTTAAATGGTTTAGATAGAAAATTCTGTGAAGATTGAAACTGGGAAAACTGTATCATAATTAGTTTTAGCTTTTATATTTTCATATGTGTATTGATCATATAAAAATATCAAATATCCTCAGAATTTTATCAAATATATTATTAACTATGATATGAGATCATTTATACATTTGTTTCAGATACAAATACCAGTGTGAACATCTGTCATGTGAGTCAGTGTCCTGGTTATCATTGTATAAAACAAGAAGGTTACTATACAGAAGTTATAAAATCCTCCAAACCAAGCAATGAAATATGTGGAGAAACAACTTTAAATAGAAATAACATAAAAGAATTTAGAACATTGGATAAACTAACACAAGAACAGAGGATACAACCTGGAGAGAAACCATATCATTGTGTAGTTGATGTTAAAAAGATTGAGAGAAATAGTCCATTAGAACAACATAAAAAAATCACACTGGGAAGAGGTCTTACAGTTGTAGAATTTGTGGAAAATCACAAGTATCAAACAGAAACATAAAATCACATCAAAGAATACACACTGGGGAGAAGCCTTACAGTTGTACATTGTGTGAAAAACAATCTAGAACAAAAATGTTTTAAAAATCACGAAAGTACACACACATGTGAGAAACCTTATAGTTGTACTGTGTGTGAGAAACAACTTAGAAGGAATTACAACTTAAAAATACATCAAAGAATACGCACTGGGGAGAATCTTTACATTTGTACAGTTTATGGAAAACATTTTAGAAAAAATAATGAATTAGTAACTCCTCGAGGAATACATACTGGAGAGAAACCTTACAATTGTACAGTTTGTGAAAAACAATTTAGAACAAAAGAGGGTTTAAAAAATCATCAAAGACTTCATACTGGTGAGAATCTTTACAGCTGTACAGTGTGTAAAACAGTTTATGCCAAATGATGATTTAGAATAACATGTAAGAACACACACTAGGAAAAAACCTTACAGTTATAGTTTAAAAAAAAGGTTTTAAGAAGTTATACTTGAGAAGGACATTTTAAAATACATACAATTAAAAAACCTTTGTTTTAAAGTTTATAAAAATAATCTGTAGATAACTGCAGGTAAACAATACATGAGAGTTTAGACTGGAGAAAAACTTATATGATTGTAACCTCCATATTTCAGCAGTTAAAGCAGAGGGTCATATACAGTTTTCATTGCAGTGGTTGAAATAGCATATAACAGCCTTTTGTGCAGTTTAAAAGCATGTTGAATAACATCAAAGGAAAACAAGGGATATTTTGGTTCATTTTGGCTGCTCTGTTCACTGAATTAAACTATTGAAAAAATTAAACCAGTTGTCTTAACTTTCTCACTGTAAGATATTAAGAAACATGATGCATCAACACTGTCAGTATAAATAACAATCTTAAATACATCATTCAACTCTCTTCTAGTTTTTTTTTTTTTTTATAAGAGTAAACATGTTCATAGATGTTAACTTATCCTAAAATAATAAAATATACACCTCATATTATATTCTGGTAGACCTCTGAATATACTGATTTCTTTTGAGAGCAAAATACGGATTAATGGGAAATGTGAAACCCAGGACTGTGTTATTAAAAAAACCAGAATAGTGTACAATATATCCTAATGAATTTACTTGTATCCTAACATTAAGTTTTTTATAATTAAATAAATTTGACTCCAGAGAAAGTTTATGGATTCAAAAGAAAATTATTAATATCACTACCAGAGGGTTTTACTGATTAAAAATTCTAGTTTTAATTCCAAGTAAAACTCTTTGGTACTTTAGTCTTGCTAGACATACAACTCTAAAACTAATAATAAGTATAAGTTACAAACATTACAATTGAATTATTTGTAATATTTTACATTTGTAACAGTTGTGGTTAGAAATACTTGATTTGTTATTCACTTCAAAACATTTAACTTTATACAGAAATTCTACAAATAAGGAAGAATATTATTGTATTTATTAACTTAATGATAATTATGTCCAATCAAACTTTACAAAGGTAACTGTGGTATGAATATTCTCTATATAACCCATGTAGCCAGTGTTATAAACTACTAACCTTATTATGAAAACCATGAATCAGGCAGCAATGTAACAACTGAATTCAGAAATTAAAATGTGCTATATTTTCTATCATTACATTACTTTAAAACGTTTGTTAGTTTTAGTTATATTGAAGCTCTTCTAATTTTACAAAAGGTTTTCTTTAGGAACTAAAACCTTCATAGTTAAAAGAAATAAAAATATTTTGTATTATCCTTTGAACTGCTAAAATGTTAAGTGAATAATATTTTGATAGCATAGTTAATGTTTTTATTTTACAAATTACTCAGTTACTTATGGATGAAAATGACTGCTCAGTGGTGTAGAGAGTGAATTTAATACGTTAACAGGCAATCTTACAATGTGTGTTGAACTTTTTTTTTCAGTATTAAAAAATATATAGAAGCATCTTTGTACGATCTGCACACAATTAATTTCACAGATGGAAACTTGTGATGCATATTGAGTATAAATGTGCCCATTCTGATAACAATCTTTTCTACCTGAAGAGAAAAATAGACTACTGATATAGAAACATAAAATAATGAGACTGTTGTGTGTTAATATTTTTTACTACTACAGTAGCAATGTTATTCTTTTAAGATTATTCAGTTTATGTCATACTGATTCTGGTCATTGTGAATGCAATTAAAAACAGTGATAAAACTTTTCACGTTTTAACCTGTAAGGACTTTTGTATTTGTGTAACCCTTTAGTAGCACAGCAGTGTGTCTGTGGACTTACAATCTTAAATTCAGAATTTCAATACCTGTGGTGGTCAGAGCACAGATAGCTTCTGATGAGTTTTTGTACTTAATTTAAAAAAAAAAGTGTATCTATGCTATTGAAAATTGAAGTTATTTGCAAATGTAAAATGTGTGATGGTAAATACCGATTTCATTTAACTACTTTTCATCATTATTAATGTTATTAAATGGAAAGAACCTGAAAGTGACTAAGGTTTTCCTTTTTGGTACATTAAGTGTTAACCTATAACATACTAAGTAATGATAATTTAAAAGATCTAATGAAGTAACTTATGCTAATAATGTGTAAAAATGCTTAATATTTATACTCTACAGAACTGAAAAATTGTGTTGTTAAGAAAGGTATGTTGTAATGTTGTACATGTCTAAATGAAATTGCAAAATACAGATTGGATAAAACTTCCTACAACTAATTTTTGCTTTGATTATTTGATCTGTAAAAAGGTCGGATATATTTGATTAATTTCATAGAAGTTCTAATTTACTATAAACTGAACGAAAGTAGTAGTTAACGTACCTGACTTTTGAAAATGAGATTACATGGATTATGACTTGTCCTTGCAAAAGAGAAATATTTCTTCTCAGTTCTAGAGTGCAGTATAAAAAGTTTGTCAATGAATAGAGTACACTAGACATTAATGTGTATCGATTTACCGCGATCATTCAGTTTCATTTCGTCATGAATTGTGGTATTTAAATAAGTGTAGAGACTACAAATTTATTCACGTAAATTTTACCGTTCTTTATTTGATAACACTTAAAAACTATCAGGTGTTGTGCTAATAAAGTTTGAATTAAGACAAGTTGCTGAAATTATGAAAACATTCCTGAAAACTTCATCTACTTATATTTATAGCTAGTCATTCGTAGCAAACTTTTAACAATGATCAGACAATAGACTGAAAAAGCAGTTCTGGTTATGTTAGGTAATACGACTGAGTTGTTGTCATTAGATGTACTTTCCTTTAGATTCGAGTTCTGTCACTAGCGGCCCGGCATGGCCTAGTGCGTAAGGCGTGCGACTCGTAATCCGAGGGTCGCGGGTTCGCGCCCGCATCGCGCTAAACATGCTCGCCCTCCCAGCCGTGGGGGTGTATAATGTTACGGTCAATCCCACTATTCGTTGGTAAAAAAGTAGCCCAAGAGTTGGCGGTGGGTGGTGATGACTAGCTGCCTTCCCTCTAGTCTTACACTGCTAAATTAGGGACGGCTAGCACAGATAGCCCTCGAGTAGCTTTGTGCGAAATTTCCAAACAAACAAACAAACTGTCACTAGCACTATGTAACACAAATTTGTTCTTTGATATTATGTGTTATTCCTTAATTGATTATGTTGTAAAAATACAGAAAATGGCTATTATTCCCTTCAAACTGCTTTTGTGACCTGGATAATGAAATTTAAAAATTAACCTATTTTCTATGTAAAAACGGGCAAAGTTGCACAATTTCATTTACACAAGGTCTGAATAAAACAACATATGAATCAAGATTTACATGTATTTTTACTAAAGTTATACAAAAATGTTTAGAAGTAAGTAGTTTTCGAGATATGCGATTGTGATGTAAATCACTTTTACGTATCAGCCTCCAGGTATAGTCTCCCATCATGTTTCCTTTTACACTCCCAAGTCACAAAAGCAAAACTTGAAGAGGAAAATAGGTCTTTTTCCATTTAGTTTAGGCATAATCAATTGGGAAATAACATTTTCTACTCAGGAACAACAAAAAGTAAAAATTTTGTTCATCATTCATTCATTCACCACTCGATTCCATCAAGGAACATAGGGCCGAAATCACTTGCGGATTCTTCAACAGGGTTTTAAGTGAGTAGGTTGTTAGCCCACTGCACCGAGCCGTCCCTAATTTAGTAGTGTAAAATTTTGTTACATAGTATAATTAACGTTTTATTGCTCAGGGTACTGAGGATTGCTTTGTTGATGTTCCTTTTAAAAACATTTATTTAATATCTGACGCAATATCGGAATCGGTTGTGGTTGGAGTGAAACCTATTCTGGCAAATGGCATATCATTATTGTTGGGAAACGATCTGGCTTGGTGAAACGTTGTTACCGAACCTAAGATGAATAGGTAGCTAATCACTGTTTCCTGTTGATGTTGTTGAGAAGAATCCAAATGTGGTTCGCGGGTTCGAATCCCCGTCAAACCAAACATGCTCACCCTTTTAGCCGTGGGAGCGTTATAATGTGACGATCAATCCCACTGTTCATTGTAAAATAGTAGTCCAAGAGTTGACGGCGGGTGATGATGACTAGCTACCTTCCCTCTTGTCTTACACTGCGAAATTAGGGACGGCAAGCGCATATAAACCTCGAGTAGCTTTGCGTGAAATTCAAAACAAACAGGTGTGTTTTCCTAAAGTACTGCGACACGAACACAGGCGAAGAAATTAGGCCGAAGACAAATGATAGACGCTTGTTCAGAGGACAATATTATTGATTTGTGTAATACATATTTTCATCCAACGGGGATCTCATGAAAAATGTCCTACTAACAATTCTTTTGAGAGTGATAATGATGGACGTGAGGGATCTGGTTCACCAAGCGGAGTTGCGTTTGCTATAAGCAAACTGATCAATGAGCAAGAAACCTACCAGCAGATCTCTTCACTGTTTAAATTTGTACTCCCAAAAGATGAACTGGAGGAAGTTCCAAATTCCTACTTTTAAAAAATGGTGTTCTAATGAGAAAATGGCGATTATCAAATGTACAAACTTCAGAGCACTGGGCTGTAGTTTATCAAGTTTTTTGTTGCAAAAGCATATCACCATGAGAAATGAAAAAGGTGTCCATGAGCTTTCCATGAGAGGTTATTTATGAGTCAACAGGACATGCGACAAAATTATGAGACATTTCGTTTGTCCGAAAATCAGGCAGCATGTTTTTCTAGTTTTCCATAACTTGTTAACCTACCAATTGGTTGGAAAACTGGCCAGACAATTTCCGTTATTTCAATATATATATATATACATATACATGTGTGTATGGTATCTTAGTTAAAAATTGCCTAACGTAAAATTTCATTTCTGTAAGGAGGGAGATATAACGGATTTACTGCTATACATTTATTTTAATATCTGTATTTGTTTCAGTTTGATGCATATGACGTATATAGCTAAATGTGTATTGTACATGTCCCGCGTGTTCTCTAAATTTGTGGAAGATTCCCGAGAGTAAGAATCAATAATATATGTTTTACGTAAACACTACCGTATCTTGAACATTGTTGAACTTTAGAGAATCTTGCCTAATGAGTGTATAAAAGCAAGCCATCACAAGACGTCGAAAAACAGTAACAGAATATTGTTTTATCGCTATAGCTACTATACTATAAACCTAGGAAGCTACAGTTTGATAAAAGTTTATTAATCGGAAAACTACAGAACTTAACTTTTATAGATTTCGAACATTATAAACTTCAACGAATTAACTTTAGATATTAGTATTTGTCTAGGACATTAGATTTTGTCGTCGAGGAAAAACTAGAGTTATCTGACATTTTCGTCAAGTTAAATGTATTTTTGTATTAACATAAAATTAATCGTTTGTCATGGACCGAGACGACAAGTTTAAATAGTGGTAATTCTTCAAATAGTTTTAAACACAAACATGTATAGTTTCACACTTATATATTTTTACATTGGAACTATAATTTACAAAGCCCTTAGCCAAATAAAATCAGCATTTTTGAAACACATTTTAAAATAAAGCTCCTTTGTGCACATAGGTAAATATTTCTTGATAAAAGCCTCGCCAGTGGCAGAGCGGCATGCATCAGACTTACAATGCTCGAAACGTGGGTTGGATACATATAGTGGGAAGAGTGCACATTGTGTTTTGTGTAGTTTTGCGCTTAATTACAATAAAACAATTTGTGATTAATTCCACAGTTAATTCATGAGTTAGAATTTTACATAACTAAGGAAATTGGGATAAAAGAAAGGTGATTAATTTGTTAACCATTTAACTGCCAGAGGGCGTGATACTATAGATTTGGTTTATTTTGAATTTCGCGCAAAGTTACACGGCGGCTATTTGCGCTAGCCGTCCCTAATTTACCAGTGTAAAACTAGACGAAAGGCGCTGATCATCACCATCCACCGCCGACTCGTAGGCTACTATTTTACCAACGAATAGTGGGACTTACCATTACGTTATAACGCCCCACGGCTGAAAGGGCAAGCATGTTTAATGTGATGGGGGTTTGAACCCAAGAACCTCGGATTACTAGTGGAGTACCTTAACCACCTGGCCATGGCAGGAATTATAGTATAGATAAGACGATGAAGTTATATATGGTGAGCGTGCAGATAGTTCACGAAAACCACCAGGAGATAAAGTTAATAGCAGACATTTCACTGTCATACTCGGAAGGTGGCAAATCGTTTAGTAAACCAAGTAAATATAGTTATGAAATTGTGTTTACTTTTATCACATTGTACTTTTAAATTCTATATTTAATTATGTATCTAAAGGAGTTATTAGATCATTCAATGGGAAATTTATCATTTTAATGAGACAGTTTATATCCGATTGTCTTTTCATTCAGTAATTAATTTGCATGCCATAAAAGTTTCGAGCATTTTAAAAGTAACGGTATGTCTACGGACTTACAACGCTAAAAACCGGGTTTCGATACCCGTGATGGGCAGAGCACAGATAGCCCATTGTGTAGCTTTATGCTTAATTCAAAACAACAACTTTACAAGTGAATCATTATTTTAATAAATACCTAATTAAGTTGCAAACACTTTACAGGTGTGAAAGAGTTGATTATGATGCAAATTAAACAGAAACCACAAATTAAATCTAAGACTCAAATAACGACAACACCAGGATATAACATTAAAAGTTTTCTACCAAATGGTATATTACAATGAAAAATAAAGCGATAACACTGTGTGTTTGATATACAAGACTATTTCCAGTTAAATTTAACTAGATAGTTATGATTTTGATAGTTTATGTGGCAAAAGTGATAAATTTAGTAATTGTCTGGTAAAGTTATTTTGTTTCAAGTTTATATGCATAACTGTTTACAAATCATATATCATGTAGTTTACTATCTGTGAGCCTCGCGCTAGTACAGCGGTAAGTTTTCGGGTTTACAATGTTATGATCAGGGGTTCGATTCCCATCGGTGGGCTCCATAGATAACCCGACGTGGTTTTGCTAAAAGAAAACGCAAACACAGAAATAAACAATAAATGATTTTTATATTATTGCGTCGTGTTATTTGAACCTTCTCGAGATATATGAATTGAGCATCATTACTTCACAACATCTATTGTAATGTGTCTATACCATAACATACACGTATCAGAGAATACAAACGCGTTGAAAATTTAGTTTCAAAGACAGATAGGTTGAGTGATTATGCGTTTAGCCATACTAAGTATACAGTGGCTGTTTTGAAGATAAATTATCACAGATTGCATTATAATAATAGAGTATAAAAAGATAAATTAGTTTTATTCACTGGGTTCCAAAGTAATTGAACCAGCCTCTATGGACTTTGACATAAAGAGACAATTATTTAAAGGCACTGGGTAGAACTATAGTAACCAATAGTTATCTATAATGGTGATTTTGTAGTGAAAATATCACAAACTATGCTGTGATGACAGAGGAGGAAGAATAATTCATCTTCCCAAATTGTGTTGTAAAATAACATAACTATCTTGTGTGGACTTTAACGAAAAAGGATAAAACTACTTAAACCAAGTGTGATAATGAACAGTATCGTGAACATTTGTATAAACATGTTACTTATTTTAATATATTATTTTAGAATATGTAGATTGTGTTGGGGTATTATTAAGGTGTACTACATGTGAACAAAGTGCAGCATTTCCGTACTTTTCATGTCTACATTTAACTATGTAACCTAACCGTTATCTAACACGTTACAAATGAAACTATTATATAAATGCACAGTTAATGTATTTCATTTTATTTTCCTTCAATAATTAAACAACTTGTGCCATAAAAGTTTCGAATAACTTACAAGTAAAAACCATTATTATGCTAGATGCCTTCTGAAATTATAAATTCGTACAACTATTTGTGCTGCAAATTAAAGAAATAATATGTAAATTGAACCTAAAATAAAATTTCAACTGAAGCAAGATCTATCATTAATGTTTTCTGCCAAATGTAATATAAAGATGTAAAACGATGCGATAAAATTGCATACGAAAGTAGAATGATTAGACTGAAAGCGTTTCTTACTATACTGAAGAAACACGTGGAAGCACTGAGAACTGACGAATTAAAACTTAACAGTAATAAAACATCAAGAGTGTCGTTATATTTATATTAGGTTACTTTCTTCCAAAACCAGAGGGTGCTAGTATGTTAAATTAAATTGAGTGTATTTGGAAAATTTTGTGTTTGAACTATTTGCATTGTTTTGTAACAAATGTATTAATTATTATCTCACAAATAGATGATTTACAACTACTCAACTAGTTCTTATGAACATATGATTTGGATAATTGCTTTTATGTAGTAAGTATACACTTTACTTCCAAGGAGATGAGATTTGGATTGTATGTGTAATTCCTAAACATACTTTTAAACCACTCTAACCAAATGATCAACATTTTAACTTTGTAGAAAATATTTCAAGAAAAAATTGTCATAGTGATGCATTAAATATAGTACTTTAGTATATACAACTTGGAAAATTTGTGCGCTGTAATACATATACATCGAAAGCTGTATGTTGTTGTGTGGGTGGGATACACAGCTTGGAACGGATATTTGCTAACTAAAAATGTTAAACAAACATATAACGTTGTTCTTGCCTGTATGAAAAAACAACAACAACAACAAAAAGAAAACGGTTTATTATTCAAGTTACTTTTTTTTCTTTGCTTCTTGTAATATCATAATTGTACCAGAATAAATTACACACCTAATGTTGTAGAGGACATCAGTCATCTAAGTGTATATATGGTTGCTGAAATTGACTCTGATTTACTTCGTTTGATTAATGTTAGTTCTCAACATTTAGTTATATCTTATGTTCTATATTTCATCTGGTAATAGAACTCTGATTATGTTGTCACCATTTCTGTATTGAGATGTGAGAAAAATTATGCTTGAAATTCGTTATCAGAATTAGCAAAAATTTGAAATTTGGGGTTCATAAATATTAAACTTTGTAATGTTTTTGAAGGAAGCAACATTTACTTTTTTATTTATTTCTCTATAGTGCAACTGCAAGTTTTGATAACAGTATAAAGGTAAAGGTACTTCATGATCATGGAAGTACTGAATATGAAGGTTGAACCATTTTATGATGAGAAACAGGAAGATTTGGATATCAAGTTGGAGAAAACACAAGATGATAGTTTCACAGTAGCTGATAGTAAGTGTGTGTGTGTGTGTATATATATAGGACATCTTTCATGTTCTTCCTAACATAAATAGCATTAATTTACCTGTTTAAATTTGGTGTTGTACCTGACTGTTTCTTTATTCATTGATAATTTTTTAATGGATGATTTTATGTTCAATTTCAGGAATGTAAATAAGTAATGTTTGGTTTGACACTTTCATTTTCCATGTTATTTTTCTCTTTGATTCTAACTTTAAGGTATAGAATTACCCCCTGAATTACAATTATCTTTTTGTTACTCATTTAATATCATTACTTAAAATACTGAATCTTCTTGATGCAATGATCATATTAACAAGTTTCCAAGTGACATATTAGGTGTCTTAGAATCTTATCCTTCTTCAAGTGAGACCTAATTCACTATCTGACTGTGAAAACCTTTAGATGTGTGAAGTAGTAACCAGTAAAAAATAAGAAGCATTAGAATTTTATTTAAAGTTCTCCTAACTTACATAAATTAACAAGTAATTATGTCTTGTTGTTATGATTTTATGTAAACTTCAAAATCTTCATTTATGCAGTTGTTTCATTTTTTTTGCACTTGAAATATGTTGCCAATATGTGCAGCCCACTATATTCTTTTTTGCTTACAAGAAATCAATTTTATGTAAACTTTCCTGACATGGCAAGTCAAATTGTGTATGCAACATCATTCTAGCTATACCCAGAATTTAATTAAATAACTATTTTTCAGTAAATTTGATATCAAATTGTAGTTAATGAATCAAATTTTAATATAAGGTCTAATTTATATAAGAGAATGTTTAAATCATCCTTAATCTCTATTAGGGTTTTTTTTCCTTTTCATTAATTTAGTGATCACCCCTGCGAGAAGTACAAAATGTACTGTAAATTATTCATTGTTATAGAGATATTTCTCAGGCAAGCACAGATTGCACGGATTTTGGTCTCAATAGAATAATAAATTAGAAAATGGGACACATTTCCCATGTTACCTCATTCACAGATTTTCAGTAGTTTTCTGTAATATTTTGCACTACAGAATTTATAACATATATTGAATACAGTACATAGGAATTTTCAATCTATCAAATTACATATTATTTTCATAATTCTTTATCTCATAGTTAGAAAGCTAGAAAAATATGATTATTATAGGATGTTACCTGCTTGATGCATTATTAATTTGCTTAATTAGGTGTATTATTTAATTAAATTAAAATTTAGTGTTCTAGTACTATTTGTATAGAAAGGAGTCTTAAGTTTTGCTGTCAGTGAAGAGCAAAATAACTAAAGGAACTGTGTCAGTACTATATTTTCTATTTTTCGTCTCTATTCTTTATTTGTTGTAGTAAAAGTATTAAATTTAAAAATTAGGAGCTTGTTAAGTTAGATCAGGTAAAATAATGCAAAATGATGATAATAGGAATATAACATTCTTCAGGAGATATTCTTACAAGCAACTCCTGTTTCACTTTAGGCAATACAGTAATGTGAACTTCAATTTTTCCATATAATTTTCATCTTGTGTGGCAGGATTATTAGTTATATACCATTCAAAGAGTAAAAAAAGTGTAAACTTGTGCATATTGTTGCAAACTCTATGCTGTGTAGGATACATTACTTTTGTATCTTGCTACAATTTGGAATTATTATGGAAAAGATAATTTAGTTTAGTTTTGTATTTTTATGATGGTTGTAAAGTTGGTCATGTGACCTAATGGGTTGAGAAAATAAAGGATGAAATGAAGTTTTTCAAGAAATTCTATTTACTTACAAGGATTTAGAGATTAGACAAGTGAACTTTCACAATTTTAAGGTAAAGAAACTGATTTTTAATTTTGAAATAAAAAACAATTTGCATTTCAAGGAGTCATCACTCTTACAAAACATGTAAAAAGTTATGGAAACTGTGGAGAATTTGTGATCCCAGACTTGTTTGGATCAATGGTGACTGCTGCCATGAAAGGTCATCATAGGGCATAATTTTGACATTCTCTTGCTTGTTTGTTCTGTTTGCTTCTTCATATGTTACTCTTGAATTGATTACATGCATTAATTTATTAGACTTGTAGGTTATGGTTGGTATGCATTTCTACTGCAGAAGTATTCTTAACTTAATAACTATTGTTCTTTATTGGAATCTTTCTGATACTAGATATAGATATTTCACTCTTTGACTCTGGAATGTTTAGCTACCATTGTGGACTGTACAACTAACAATGTGCATATACACTACTCGCCAAAATATTAAGGCCAATGAACATAAAGAAAAAATGTGCATTTTTCATTGTTAGACTCAACCACTTATATCAGTAGAGCTTTGAAAGATGAAAATAAGAAAAGGGAAAATAAAAATAAAAACACTTTTTAGCATTTACTAGGGAAAATGTGAACACTATGAAATTAGCCTATATACTAGCTGGTCAAAAGTTTAAAACCATACCGAAAAGAAGTCATAAACAGGTTAGGAAATGCCCAACAAGAGGTCTTAGTAGTGAGTTGTGTGGCTGTCATTGAGAATAACTTCAAACATTCACTTTGGCATGGTTGATATAAGCATTTGGCTGGCTGGAATGTTATTCCAAGTGGTGAAGGTGGCATCACGAATATCATGCACTATTTGGAATTGACGTCCATTTCTATAGACTTCCCTTGCCATCCACCCCCAAACATTTTTATTGGGGTTCAGTTTGCATGAACATGCTGGATGGTCCAAAAGAATCATGTTATTTGCCATGAAACAGTCCTTTGTCCTGTGGGCATTGTGGATTGCAGCATTGTCCTGCTGAAAGATCCAGTCATTTCCACACAAGCAAGAACCTTCAGTCAATAAGGATGCTCTCTCCAGTATGCTAATGTACCAGCTGCTGTTTGACACCCCTGTATAACCTGAAGCTCTATTGTTCCATGGAAGGAGAAAGCACCCCAGATTATGATGGAACCTCCTTTACTGTGTAGTGTAGAAAATGACTCCAGTGGGGAAATACTTATCATGTCAGTCAAGTTGGAAGCCATCTGGACCATCCAGGTTAAATTGTTTCTCATCAGAGAACAAAACCTTCATCCACTTTTCTACGTCCCATGTTTGGTGCTTCTCAGCAATGTTTAACCGAACTGATTTATGGTGTGGAAGGAGGCATGTTCTTTGAAGTGAAGACGTTTATGGTTTTTAAAGCCTTTCTCTTGTAGATGCCATCTTATTGTTCTTGAGCTGCATTCTGCATCCGTAAGGACCTTAATCTGGTTCAACGATTGGCTGGTGTATTGCCGAACAACCAGTCAAATCTTCCTGCTTAATGCCAGTGAAATTTTCTCATATTTCTCAAGGGTCTTTTAAGAAATTTGCAACAGCAGTTTTACTACACCAAATCTCACCAGCAATGGCACATTGAGAGAGACCTTGCTTTTGCAGCTTGACTATTCTGCCACGTTCAAACTCTGTCAACTTTTTAGCCTTTGCCATGTTTTTACCCAATGTAACACAGGAGATGTCAGTGGGAGATGTTGACAACGCTAATGCTTGAACACAAATGACTAAATTTCATTACGTGTTTACCGATTAACACTTCGTTTCAGTATGGTCTTAAACTTTTGACCAGCTAGTATTTAGGCTAATTTCATAGTGTTCACATTTACCCAATGAAATGCTAAAAAAGTTTGTTTTTTTTCCCCCTTTTCTTATTTTCATCTTTTGAAGCTCTACTCAAATAATTGGTTGAGTCTAACAATGCAAAATGCATAGTTTTTCTTTATGTTCATTGGCCTTAAGATTTTGGCCAGCAGTGTATATTTTCAGAATCTGCCCTATGCTTAAAGTTAATTTTTTTATGCACCAGTATATTAAGGAAGGAACTATAGAAGAGGCTTTTTCAACTTAATACACTGTATTGATTTTGATTATGATAAGTGGTGCGTAAATTACATTGTGTCTTGTTATAGAGAAATTTACATTGTTTATATCTCTTGCTGCAGGAAAAGCTAATTATGTGGAAGAAAAATCTCTACAAACTGTATTGAAGGTTGATATGATAAAAGAGGAGAAAGAAGATAACTTTGATGGATCAATAGTGAAAACTGAGGTAATTTGTAGATTGAAACTTTTATCATTCCGTTATTGAATATGTTGGTGTAATTGTGTCTTTCTGACCTTTTCTTGAAGTTAACTGGTAATAAAATGTTTGTAGTCATAAGCTGAAGAAATTCATTGCAAGTTTGCTGCATTGCCATTAATAAACTCATTACACCTCTTCTTGCAACAGTGATGTTTGCTAGTCCAATATTGTTTCATTTTTGATGTTTACATCGAATGTATTGTAAACATTCTACTAATTATCCATGAAGAAGAGAAAACACATTCGTAGAGAATAATATAAATGTAAAAACAGCTGGTATGAGTGGAGAAAGCACTATGTAGAGGAGCGAACAATGTTTTGACATTCTTCGGTCATCGTCAGGTTCACAAAAAATGAAAGAGGTAAGTGACTGATAGCTGACCATATGTTTGAAGGTGGTTGTGTAATTGGGTGTAGGAATGTAGAGGGCACGCTAAGATGTTTAATTATATTTATAAATATAGGTATAAAGGTGTTCTGAAGAATGTCGAAATGTTGTTTGCTCCTCTACATAGAGCTTTCTCTACCCATACCAGTTCTTTTTATATATATATTCTACTAATTAGTCGTATCAACTTTATCATCTGATTCTGAAAGTTCTCTTATTTTGTGTTTAATGATCTGTAATATTTACAGTAGTTTAGTAAGTTATATTAAACATATATCAGAGTAATATTTACCAATACTTTCAGCAGTCTGTAGGTGCTACATCTGATAACTAATACATCTTGGAAAGGAATAGTATAAATATCCACTTTATTCTGCTGCTACATGAGTTATGTGACAGTAAAATGGATGTCGGGGAAACTGCTTGGGTACATGTGAGCTGTGTTGCTGTTTCAGTAGAGATCTTTTTGAATGATATTATGAATTATTGTCTGAGACACATGGATGGCTCTTGTCACTTCCATTTGTGTTTATGGATTTTCTTTTAAAAAAAGATTACACAGTTTGATTAATACATCTGTGTATCAACTTGTTGTAGGTTTGTTTCTAAATGGTTCTAGTTCTAGTTGGGCTTAATTAAAAGTTTCTCTACGGTCATCTTTTTTCTTTGCATGACATCACAGCTTTGGTAGTTACATTCAACATTTATCCATGTCGCAACAGGCCATGTCATGAGATTTGTTGACTTGGATTCAACATTGTATTGAACTAAATGCTAAGCTCTCACCATATTTAGTGTGTCAAATATGCACATGTGTACAATATATGTTATATGTATGTAAAGCATAATTAGTTTTCACGTTATTCACCTGGGAAATTTTACAAGGCTTAGAATCCTCGGACAAGCAGCAAGGATACAAAGGTCATAACTAGAAAAATAATTGTTTGCTTTATTTATTTTTCTATGTTTTAAGAAAAATAAATTTAAGTAATTATTTATCAGTAGAAATAATGTGAATATATATGTAATGTAGAATAACTGAAATGTAACTGAATTTTGCATAATACTTGTCCATTAAAACTCAGCCAAGACAGATAAATTAGTAGATGTTAAAGGTCAGGTGAAAATTATTTGATACAGTGACACAACTACACATACACCTCATTAGTATAACTTTTGTACTGTTGGCCAGGCAGAACTTGAAGGTTGGTATAATTAAAATAATAAATATTTAATGTTATGAGATTTAAGGTATTCACACTAAAAATGTGTTTTTGTGTTATTTATAGTCATTCTAGAATGACAAAAAAAACAACATATCTTTTCCTAATTTGATTTTACTGAGATTACAAAGTTGGTGAAAATGAATGAGTCCATACAGAAGTGACTATGAAATAAAATGTGAAGTTTTATCAATAAAAAAAATTGATAATTAAGATAAGATTTTTTTTGCATGTGTAATTTGAAAATATTGTAATGCATTTAAATATTTTTAATCTTAAAATCAAAATTGCTTTGCATGTTGGACAGTCAACATTCTGAAAGGAAAGGCCCCTCAGTGTATATTCCTGTACGTGGTGAGGGGACTTCCCAGTAAAGGTTCTGTTCTTTTAGTATACCTCCTCTGGGATCTGAACATCTATCTACATATTTGCCATGCATAGCAACCTGTGAAGGGGAAGGATAGGGTACTGGTGGTTGAGGGGGTTCAACCATCACACACCACTTTAGCCTTGAATTCCTGTAGACAGGCAGCTTTGGGATAGCCCTCAAGAGTCAATCAACTGGTCCACTTGGGCTAGGGTCAACCAAGTACCAATGTTGGACATTCTCAACGGGTGTTGTGGACATTGTCTGATGCTGGTGTTTTGGTATAGTGCTCATGAAACCCTAGCATTGTTGCAGTGTCTGTATTTGGCATTGCAGTGCATCCTCTTGTAGGGCTTCATGGTGGTGGGGTCAGTGAGCACCAAGATATTGATTGTTTTGTATGGATCCCTGAAATAAAAATATAATAGTGAAGAAAGAGACCATAGGTAAATTATGACATCTTGAAGATTCTGAACAGCAATCTTCAACTTCTTCAACCCCTGTATCTCATTTTCTGATATTACATTCTTCATCTGACATATCTTTAGGGCAGATGTCCCATTTTTATTCAGAAGAAACTAAGTGGCTTTCTGGAACTCCAAAGTCAGTCAAAAAGGTACATTTGGGGAACATCTTGGTGGAAACATCTAATCCAAAATGCAGTGAATTCCTCTTGCTTTCAATAGCTGTTGAGGTTTCTCCCCATACCACTTTGAATTGATCAGAAGGAGTTATTGTTGATAGGGATTTGAAGAACACCCCTGAGTGAGAGGTTCTTGCTGGTTTCTCCACCCAAGGAATTTCTGCAGTGAAGCATATTTCTACTTATAAAAATGGAATTATGATGCTGACCAATGTCCTAATTTTGAAATTTACATCACACATAATAATATGGGTGAGAGCCACAACAGTTCATAAAATGAAGGACCATTTCACACTCATTGGCATTGTGGTCCTTGCAACTTGAGTGAGCACACATCAAGGAAACCACCACATGATGTTTTTGAATGACCTACCATCAAGGTAGGTTATCTATTTCAAAGTATGGCTATATATTCTGAACTCTCTCAGATTTTTCTATTAAAGAGAACAAAGAGAAAAGTTGTGGTCAAAAATAGATTCTCCACTTAATTCTTCTTCATGCAAGTAAAAATGGCCATATTGATACAATGGAACTGTTGAAGTTTCCTTTCTAATTTAGATGACATCAAGGTGCTGATTGACTCCTATCATCCTGTGGGTCTTTCTTTACAGGAAATATTTTCCATGGTATCTTCGTCATGGTGAAATCCTGCCTGCCACATGGCAAGGAAGGCTTAAAAACAGACCTGGGATACCTTTCATATTTATGTCACACTTTCAAACCACATCGCTTTTCAGCAGGCCTGTGCACATGGCAGGTAAAATGTCAAAGCTAGAAGGAGTCCCAAGGTCTTATGGAACAAGATTCAGAAGGTCAGTGGGAAATGTACTTCTATCCTTCTTTCAATCTTACTTTTCAATAGCCAGGAAGTTGCTGATGCCCAGAGGTTTGTCAATACTCTCTGCAAAAGCATTTTCTGGGTATCTAGCACTTTTGCTTTATTTCCTTCCTTCTTAGCCATCAAGACACAGGCAGAGAGATTGCCTCTTTCAGACTGATCATTTCTGTGTTTATAATTACCACTATACACTGGTAGAACTCAAGTTTGCTCTTCATTAGTCTGGCAGTACATTGGTTGGACCTGTTGTGCCATCTCTGTCCTGCTTCTCTTGTTATTCTTCTAGTTGTTTTTAACTGGATGTGGTAAGAGAATGATTTTCCTGATGCTTGGTGCCAGGCTTTTGTCCTACCTTTTTCTGAGTCTGGGAAGGATCCCAAGATTTCTTCAAATTACTGTCCAACTGCTTTGATGAGCTGTCTCTGTAAGACCTTAGAGAAGATGGTTAATGCCTTTTTTGTTTGGTTCCTTGAATTAAACAACCTCCACTCACTCACCCAGTGTAGGATGAGACAAGTGCTCCACCATGGACCACCTGGTTTGACTTGAAACGTTAGTCAGAGAAACCTTTCTCAAGCGACATCTTGTGTCAGTATGATTTAACCTTGAGAAGGCTTACAATACTACATGGAGGAATGGCATTTTGCAAGACCACCACTCATATGGATTGCGTGGCTATTTGCCTATATTTATTAACAATTTTTTAATGGGCCAGCGATTCCATGTTTGTGTAGAGTTGATACTTTCCCGTTCTTTCTTACAGGAACTTGGAGTGACTCAAGATTGTCCATTGTGTGTCACACTCTTCAGTATAAAAATTAGTACCATCACTGGATAACTTTCTACTACCATTTGTTGCAAATAGACTCTCTGTTGATGATTTTCACATCTCATGTCAGTTGTTGAACATGATGTTTATTGAGCAGCAGATACAGGCTGCCCTTAGTCAGTTACTGAAGTGGACCACAGCAAATGGTTTTTACCTTTTCTATCTCTAAAACTAGTTGCGTGCACGTTTCCCACCAATGAGGTATTCACCCTGATCCTGATCTCTGTGTTGGTAAAGTTTTGTTTTGCGTGGTCCCTGAGGCAAGATTCTTGGGGCTTATATTTAACCGAAAGCTGACCTTTATACCACACATCAAGGGATTGATGTTCCATGCTAAAAATCTATCATGCCCTTATATGATCAAAACTGGACCATGGATTTCTGGTCTATGACTCTGCCAGGATATTGGTCTTGAAGAGGCTGGATCTTGTTCATCATCAGGGGCTTTGGCTCTTCATGGGGTCTTTCTACACTTCCCCAGTCCAGAGTTTATATAGTTTCATGAACCTCCTCTACATCTGTGCTGTTTGTAACTGTCTTTACTGTATTCAAAATTTTAATCCTCACTACACCATCCCACTTGGGGTTGTGTTTTCCTTTCAAAGTGGGCCATACGTGTTTAGAACAGATGGCCTGCCATTGTTTCTTTTGGCTTTCATATCCAGGTACAGTTGGATGATCTGGGTCTGTTCTTGAATGACATTGCTGTATCCATTGATCAGCCAATCCTGCCATGGCTTATTACTATCCCCAAATTTGGCCTTTCTCTGAGTCATCTTAGAAAGGCAGATACTCCCGATTGGAAATACCATCTTCTATTCCCCAAATATCTTTCAAACCATCCTTCAATTCCCATTTATGCAGATTGTTCGAAATCAGGTGACTCTGTGGGCTCTTCTGTGGTTTGGTAGTTGTACACAGAATCTTTTCAGCAGTTTTTGGGTTCACTGCTGAATTGTACACCACTTCTCTTGTCCTGGATCACAGAAGCTAAGCAGAACTTGATTTGTACAATTTATTCTGACTCTTTTAGCTCTCTACTGGCCCTGGAATCATTTCACATTAGTTTTCATCCTGTTCTTCCTGATGTTCAAAACTAACTGACTCATTTTTCTTTAACATCTACTTCTGTACAGTTCTTCTGGAAACCAGGCCATGTTCCTGGAAATACCAATGAGCTCGCTGACACTGCAGCAAAGTGTGTCTGCTCTGACACTTTTACTGCCATACCTGCCCCACACATAGACCATGGCTCTGTATTTAAGGCTTAGCTTGAACCAGTTGGCAGTCGACTTAGAGTGAGCAGCATGATAACAAGTTTTTCCATATAATACCCTCTATTGGACTTTGGCTGTCTTGTTTCTGTCAGGATCAGAAGGAGTAACTTGCCGTAATTAAACTACATATTGGTCACAGTTTTTTAACTCATCATTTTCTTTTATCTGGGAGCGATGCACCAGTGTGTTGTCTGTGTGACACTCAAGTCACAATAGTCCACATTTTACTGTTGTGCCATCTTTACAACTCTGAATTACAGCACCATTTTATACAAGTTTTGTCCACAGGTATACATCTGTCATTGTATAGTGTTGTTGGCAATAGTGACACTGTCCACTTTTAATTTTGAAAGGGCCAATGCCATTTTAACATTAACTTTTTAATTCAAAAATTGGAATTTTTTAACATGATTTTTTTTTATGAATTTTAATAATTTTACAGTTTGCAAATATCCTAGTTGCTTTGTGCCATAAAATGCCAAACAACCAACCATTCTGAAAAAAAAGGTTTATAAAAAAATATTTAGAAAATTATTATAGTTAATTTACAAACCTGGTTGTTTATGTATGAAAACTTCATAATGTTTACTAGAAACTTGCAAAATTTTGTGAAGGTGTGCATACATTTTCAAAAATCATAGTATAATTACACTCTTGGATACTTTTGTGGTTATGAGATGGGTTAATTCTTCCAAGCTGTAATAGAAGAGTTAATTAAACCATTTTGCTTATCAAAGTGTACAAATAAATATAGTGTAAAAACTTTGCTAATAATTCAAACCTGAATTGTACAACTTTTTAGCTTTTTTTAGAATAAGGCAGTCTAAGAAAAATCTTGAAATTCTGCCTGGAATGAGAGTTGTTACATTTTTTTCTCTAGATGTCTCCACCTCTCTAGTTTATTTACTTCCTTTCCAAGAAGTATGAACTTTAACATGCTACTCATTATAATGTTGTTGTTCTAAAAATAGAAATGTATTTATAGATGAGTTTAGATTAAGTAAAATGAATATTAATAATGATATTAAAAATTTTGATAAATTGCACTCATGATTAGAGTGTGCTTTATTTAATTTGATAATGTTATGTGAACTCCGTGTTTACCTGCTGATGTATAAATTTTGTGGTTGGAATTTTAGTTTAGACACAGTTCAAAGGTTACTAAACAATAAGCAGAGAAATGGTAGTGGGGGAATCAATACCATCTAGATACTTCTGGCAGAGAGGATGCTTCTGTTGGATTTTCTTTCAGTTCAGGACACCAATGATTGATATGAGTGTTCCAATGAGTGACAAACAACTATTGTTATTGTGGTCTTCAGTACCTCACCCTCAGGCAATGGCAGTAGGTATATTCAGTCAGAATTGTAGTGGATTGCATCCATGTGGCTGTTTACTAATTCATCTATTTTCTATCTACGAGTGTCAACTGGACCATCACTGAATCAATTGTAATGGTTCTCATCACTTTTACTTTCATTTTTCTGTATATATAACAGATAGGAGAAAGAGGTACAGTGTTTAAATATCTTTAACATTTCTTATGCAGAGGTTAAAAAGTTGTTGTCCCCTTCTCCACCCTGACTTATGCTGCTGCAGTACATTCCACTGCTGTGAAGTGTGTACAGACAGCTTTTTGTGTACTTTATCAGTTCAGTTGTATATGTACTTTCTGTTAGAAAATATGTTTGTTATTTTAAAATTTCATTTTATTTCTGAAAAATATTAAGTAATTTATCAAATGTATGTAATTTAAGAGGTGTTACTTACCTTTACACCACTGTGAGTTACAACCTTTCATACTACTGCTGTGGAATTTCATGTACCTTGCAAAACCCTTAAACATACTTCCATGTTTAGAGGCCTACAACTATTTAGCTGGCTTATGAGGTAATCATCTTAATTTTATATCCCTCCTTGAATAGGAGGGTGATACAACCTCTAAGGGTAGTATTCCCTGTAAATATTAGTGTTTGATAATAGTTTTATTTTTCCCTACTACTACCTATTTTCAGGCTTGTTTTTTATAGTTTTTATTTGGGTATATAGTTGCTTTGATCAGTTGGATTTGTTTATTTACTACTTTGTCCTTGTTGCAGTTTTGTTCTGTCCATTCAATTATAACTTCATTTTTTGTAGTCATCCCATGTCTTCTATGTGTTTCTTATCAAAATGAATAACAAATTAAAACATTCAATACCAGACACACCTCATCAGACATTCCATTTATTTCTGTTATTTTCTTTATTTTGTCTCTGATCATCATCATCATTATTCAAATAATGTCTTTGCAGTTCTTTATCCTGTAAAGTTGATTTAATTTCATCCTTAACCCCTTCCATTTTCTGAAGATATTGTTTGTCTATAATCTGTTGTTTTTATCCTATTTCTTCCTTCATTATGTGATTCTTCTATTTCTGATTCTGCTTTATGTACAGTCAAGGTTGTCTGTTGCTATCGTGCTCAAGCTACTTCCTCTCATGGACTACATTCTTACCTGTCTTGTCAATGGCATACCCCCTTGTTTAGAGACTTATCCACTTTAACAGGTTTGATTCATCAGCTCAGTCAATTTGGATATTTGATGAAGTCCAAAGAAATGGTTTTTAATGTGGCTTCTCATCAAACCAGACATTGTTACAGTCTCTTTTGTCTCCTTTTAATACTGACTAGAGAAGATCTCACAGAATGGTCTGTAAACTATTAGGTTGAGGAATAATTCGTGAGCGTTTTTAAATAATTTCATTCAAGCATTACGTGCAAGACTATACAATACTTCAATGCATGAACACATTACACCCAAAACATTTATTATGATACTTTATTTCATGTAATACCTAGGTATATAGTATGCATTGTTTTAAACGAAATTGCAAGAAATTAAATACAAAAAGCAGATGGTGTCGAAAATGCTCGATTTTGTCCACTTGACATTCCATTTAATGAGCTGAAAATGAAAGCAAAAATTAAAGACATATGAAAATCAAACACACCATCTATTAGAGCAAAAAATATCTACCAAATGACATGAAATATTTTGCGAAATCGTTTCATTTATGAATATATTTTTTAACTTGAAAAAACGCTCACGAATTATTCCTCAACCCAATACATCTAATACATTCAACTGTAGTAACATGTGTCACTAGATGATAGTATCATGTACTATAGTGTTAATGTCCCTCTAGTTTACCCAAGGCTCTAGTGTATTGACCTTATCATGCCGAGTTTAATTTTCAGCTTCATTACTGATCTTGTACATTCTTCATGTACTTGATACATTTCAGGGAAACATTGTGTGCTGATCTTTATATACAGATCCTGAAAACAGTGACCAAATACATCAAAAGGAAGGGAGAAAACTGATAAAGACCTCAAACTACTTACCCAACTAACATGTAGTAGAACCAAATATTAAAATTCATTGTATTTGTTGTCATCAAATCTCAATAAATGGCCACCCTTACTGCAAAAGAATTATTTATTCACAATCAGCATCAAACAGGGGAGTACACAAATCTTAAGCTGATCTGCTGTTGCTTGGTGCTCACTGTTGAGATGGGGATTCTCTGATAAACTGACACCATCTCTGTACAGCTGACTTGATCATTTCCACCTTTTATACAAGAAAAAAGAAAGCAGAAGGAATGTATTGCAATTATTCACTTAAACCTGGTTCATACTTTGATGTCTTTAATCATGGTAATCCATTACATTATCTCTTTGTGATGACCCACTTCCATATGATTATGCATGATGAGTGTGGTTCATGTACAATTATGTGTTTTAACATATACACATAAACATACATATTTCAGCAAGGTATTTTACAGTAAAATATCAGATACAAATATTTCTAATTATCTAAACTCATAACATTTTAAAAAAAGGTAACTCTTTAAATGATTTTAATTATTTTTATATGCATAATTAAGTTCCATTCATTAGGTTGATTATATTATATTTCGAACTAGTTAACTGTGGAGAGTATGTGTAATGATGATACTAGCTGTTTGATATTAGACTGTATTTGTCCAGGATAAAACAGAGCACCCTGGTGATCTATTAGAAGATGGTATTATTTCAAAGTTCAGTGACAGTAATGATGATGATCTGGATAGTTCAAACTGTAATAGTGTGAATGTGAAAATTAAAACTGAATTTCAAGAAGTAATTGAATCAGTGTCAGAGAGTACATTTGGTAAGTACAAATATCTTTTATAATTCAAGATCATTGACATTGGTTTTAAAGAACTGATTATACTCTTTTTATTTTATCAAAGAGGATAAATGTGAAGTGTGTAGATCTATATTTGTTTTTTTATTTATATATATAAATTTTTGTGTGATAGCTTATGAAGTGATGAAATGATAAAACATTAAAAATAATTAAATGATAAATTAATTTTACCTGAAAATGAACAGAGAAAACAGTAATTGTTTCTATAAAGAAACTTTAACTGACTAGTGTTTATCTTCCTGGTTCTTTAGAAATAAACTTCTAAATTAATGGTTTGAGTCCGTATCAGTAGATTAATGTTTCAACACATACAGAGAATGTATTTTTTATTTCTATAGATATTGTTTATTGAACACTACCAGTCCTGTAGAATCTTGGGCATAAAATCATTGCAAATTTCCAATCTGTTACTTTACACAGTGAATACAGCAACCAAGTGACTTCTGATTAGAGTTATAATACCTAAACATAATAAAATGAAGAGTGCTATTTCAACAAATAATATATAGTATGAACCTAAATATAAAATAAAAGAGAGTTTTGTAGATGTAAGACAACTGAATTAGGATCAAGTCATAATTTTTTATCTTGGAACTCAGACAAAACGACTTAATTTACCCATTAAAACTTGTCGTTTGACTAGCGTCTAAACTTAAATGGCTTTTTCACAATCCAAGGAAGACAAAAACTTGAATTTTCCTGAATAGACTTTGCCCAAAGAATGTATGGACACACAACCCATTATTTTTTATGTTTGAAAGAGCATGGATCAAGGACAGCAGTAATTTACTGTATATGCACATGTTTCAGTGAACTTTTACAATCTTAATATTAGGGTTAAGAATGCTAAGGACAAACAAAGTCCTTACTCAGAGCTCAGCTATTTGTAATACACGCAAGGCACACAAACACTGGAGACCTTATTGTGTAGCTGATCCAAAATAAGAGACACTTCATACTTCCTTAGAGAAACTGTGTAATTAAATTGGATTTACATCAAATTGGATTATTGCATATGATATACTAACAGTGTATCATTAATTTGTCTTAGCACAACATCAGATTCAGTGACATCCAGCTTATGTTAGACCATATAAAACCAAAAATGAGGATACATTATTTTAGTTTCCATAACAAACAGTGGTGCAATGGACCTTCTCAATGAACATTTTTATTATGACCTGAGTTGGAAAATATGATTTGGAGTTGAAAATAAATATCTCTTTCTAAACTTTGCAAATTAATCATTTGAAGATTTGATTAAAATCAGATTTTTCAAACAGGAAATATATTTAAAACTTAATGCTGAAACTACATTGGTTGTTGTAACATTCTGGTATCTTATTTTTACAGCTGATTTCAATTTATCCACTAAAATCCTTTGTAAAGTGGAATGTTAACTTTTTTATATGGTTCAGGTAGAAAAGTCTGTAAAGATAAGTTATAGCTTTACTACTTTAATAGGGATATTGATCATATGAAAATATTAAATATACTGAGAAGTTCATCAAATATATTATTATCTATGATATGACATCATTTATATATTTATTTCAGATACAAATACCAGTGTGAACATCCACTGTGTGAGTCAGTGTCCTGGTTATCATGGTATAAAACAAGATTACTATACAGAAGTTATAAAATCCTCCAAACCAAACAATGAAACAGGTGGAGAAACAACTTTAAATGGAAATAACATTAAAGAATTTAGAACATTGGATAAACTAACACAAGAACAGAGGATACAACCTGGAGAGAAACCATATCATTGTGTACTTGATGTTCAAAACTTTGAGAGAAATAGTCCATTAGAACAACATAAGAGAAATCACACCAGGAAGAAGTTTTACAGTTGTGGAATTTGTGGAAAATCATTAGTATCAAACAGAAACTTAAAATCACATCAAAGAATACACACTGGGGAGAAGCCTTACAGTTGTACAGTGTGTGAAAAGCAATTTAGAACAAAAAATGTTTTAAAAAATCACCAGAGAATACACACGTGTGAGAAACCTTGCAGTTGTACAGTGTGTGGAAAAAGATTTACAGCAAATAGTACATTAACAATACATCAAAGAATACACACTGGGGAGAAACCTTACAGTTGTACAGTTTGTGAGAAACAATTTACAACAAATTATCAATTAAAATATCATCAACCACTGCACACTGGGATAAAACCTTACAGTTGTACAGTGTGTGAAAAACAATTTACAACAAATTATCAATTAAAGTGTCATCAACTACTACATACTGGGGTAAAACCTTACAGTTGTACTGTGTGTGGAAAACAATTTAGAGCAAAAAGTAAATTAACAATACATCAAAGAATACACACTGGGGAGAAACCTTTCAGTTGTACTCTATGTGAAAAACAATTCAGAACAAAAATCGCTTTAAAAAGTCATGAAAGAACACACACTTGTGAAAAACCTCATAGTTGTACAATATGTGGAAGACAACTTGGATCTAAAAATGAATTAAAAAGACATGAAAGAACACATACTGGGGAGAAGCCTTACATTTGTACAGTGTGTGGAAAACAATTTGGTACAACTAGTGTGTTAACAAATCATCAAAGAATACATACTGGAGAGAAACCTTACAGTTGTAAAGTTTGTGAAAAACAATTTAGAACAAATAGTGGATTAAGAAATCATCAAGAAATACATACTGGAGAGAAACCTTACAGCTGTACAATTTGTGAAAAACAATTTAAAACAAAATGTTCCCTAAAAAATCATCAAAGAACACACTTGTGAGAAACCTTAGAGTTGTACTGTGTTTAAAACAATTTAAAACAAAGGGTGAATTAGAATAACGTGTAAGAACACATCCTGGGAAGATAACTTGCAGTTATACAGTTTGAGGAAAACACTTTATTAGAAGTTATATCTGAAAAAAATCTCATCAAATCCATACAGGGAATAAACTCTAGTTTATTTAAATGGTTGTAATGTTCTTATTATTAAATATAAAAAATATGATGCATCAACACTTCTAACTTCCAACACAATCTTAAATATGTCAGTTAGCTCTTTTCTAATTCTTTTTTCAAGTGTAAATGTGTTCATAGATGTTAAGTTGTTCTAAAGTAGTAAAATCCTCATACCTTTTTTTCTGGTAGACCTTTGAACACATTGATTTTTTAGGTATTAATAATACCTCAATGGAGAAAATTAGGACATGCTCTTGCATTTATATAGTTTGTGAAAATATAACTTGGATTATGTAGTTAATCAAGGAAGACATACTTGTGGTATATATTACTAGTTGATGAAAAGGAATCTACATTACAGAAAATACGGTTTAGACATTGCTTGAATGTCCAGTGAGAGAAAATTTACTATATATATACAATGTTTCAACAAGTAACTTTTGTCATCCTCAGGTACAAGTTGGGTAGTTAACCCAACCTAACTATTTTCAGAAGTATTAAAGTATTTGATCCATATTTCAAATACAGTTGTATTACAGGTAAGTGAAAACAAATAACTTGAAGTCTTGGCTAAAGTATAAGAAATTAGCTTCTCAACTGAAAGAACTTCCAGAAAAATGAATCTATAACTAATTATCTGAGTATTACTGAAAAAAATTCTGTAAGGTAAGGCTAAATAGCAGGAGAAAGTGTGACTTATTAGTGGGTAGTGAATGAAACATCAATTAAAATTGTCAACCTTTTACTTCAGAAGGAAACTTTTAATTTTGTTCTGACAAAAAACTGCAGACAAACATAAATGCAGGACTGTTATTAATAACCAGAATAGTGTACAATTGCAACCTAATTGTGTCCTCACATTAAGTTTTTATCATTAAATAAATCTGACTTAAGACAAAAATTGGGAAATTAGATGAAAATTGTTAAATAATTATTTTAACTTCTTTTATATCACCACCAGAGGGTTTCACTAAAAAAAAAATATCTTCAGTTATTTTATGAGGGAACCTTAAAATTCCTAATTCTCAACAAGTAATGTATTCACAAAAGAAGTTTAGTTTTTTTTAAATACTTAGGTAAAAAATAGAAACCTCAGTCTCCTCACCCCTATAATGCAAATAGAACTACTAGTTCTAATTCCAAGCAAAACTTTCTGGTACTTTAAGTCTCACTAGATATGCAGTTCCCAAAATAATAATAAACATAAGTTACAAATCTTACTATTGAATTGCTTGTAATATTTTACACTTGTAACAGTCGTGGTTAGAAATACGTAATCTGGTTTCTTCTTCACTTAGAAACATTTAACTTTATGTAGAAATCCTACAGGTAAGGAAGAATATTTACGTAGTTACTGTCTTATTTATAATTATGTCAAACTAAAACTTTCAGAGCTAATTGTAATGTGAATATTTTTTATGTAGATCATGTAGCCAGTAATATAAACTGCTGACATAGAAAGTACAAGTTGAAACCTCAACCTAAAAGCTATAACCTTATATAGTAAATTTATGGTTGTTTCTAGTGATGAATTCCATGAATCAAGCAACAATGTAACAACTGAATTCAGAAATTAAAATGCGCTATATTTTCTTATCATTACATTACTTTTAAAGCATCTGTGACTTTTATTTATATTAAAGCTCTTTTAATTTTACAAAAGCTGTGGGAGGTAAAAGCTTCATAGTTAAAGGAAATAAAAATGCTCTATTTAATCCTTTGAATTGCTAAAATGTTAAGTGATTAACAATTAGTGTTTTTTATTTATAATTTGCATAGTTACCTGTGGATGAAGAATACTATCCAATGATGCAGGGAATGAATGTAGTACATTAACAGTCAATTTTATTCTGTGTTGAACATTTTTTTCAATATTAAGAAGAATATAAAATTATCTTTGTTCAATCTACCCATAATTAATTTTACATTTGGAAGGTTTGTTATGCAGTTTGATTAAAACTTATAACATTGTAATTGCTACTTCCTGAAAAGTAAAATAGACTACTGTTATAGAAACATAAGTGATGAGACTGTTGTGTTTTGATATTTTTTTACTGTAACAGTAACAATGTTATTGTTTTAAAATTATTCAGTTTATGTTAAATTGATTTTGGTCATTCTGCACACAATTAAAAACAGTGATAAAACTATACACATTTCAACCTTGAAGGGCTTTTGTATATGTGTAGCCCTCTGGTAGCGCAGTGATGTGTCTGTGGACTTAAAACTCTAGAATTAGGATTTTAATAATGGTGATTAATACTAGTTGGTACCTGGTGTTGCTTTGTGCCTAATTATAAAAGAAAAGTATTTATGTAGCTATGCTACTGAAAATTAAAGATATTTTCAATTATGAAATGTGTGATGGTGAATACTGGTTCATCCATCACGTTTTTCATATTGTTATTAAATGAAAATATCTCAAAAGTGACTAAGTAATAATAATAATTTCAAGATCTGATGAACAGATTTATGTTAATATGTGTAAAGATACTTATTACTTTACAAAATGGAGGTGTTTTGTTATTAAGAAAGATATGTAGTAATGTTGTACTTAATGTCTAAATGAAATTGCTTTATACAGGTTGGATAAAACACTTCTTGCAACTGATTTTCGCTGTGATTATTTGATCAACAAAATTAATCAAGTATATCATACCTTTTGTGTAAAAGTTCTAATTTAGTCTAGAGTGAACGAAACTAGTAGTTAATATACTTGACATTTGGAAATGAGATTCTAGGATCAAAACTTTTTCTTGAGAAAAAAATATTTTCAACATTTGGATGTAATAAAAAAATTTATTAACGAATAGAGTACACTAGACATTAATGTGTATTGATCATTCAGTTTCTTTTCGTCGTGAATTGTGATATTTAAATAAGTGTAAAGACGACAAATCTGTTCCCGTAAATTCTGCCGTTCTTAATTTGATAATGCTTGAAAACTATCAGGTGTTGTATCAATACAATATTAACATAACACAGGCAATAATTAAGATATAGCAATATATATATATATATATATAACTTTTCACTTGCAGTTGAGTTTAATTTATGCTATTTTTGCCTGGTGACATTGTACTACACAATTTTAAGTAACTGGCAAATTGTACCGATATGTTCGAAAGAACTATTATCCTAAATTTCTGAAAGGAGAAACATCCCATTAGAACTTATTACTTTTGGGCAGTATACATTGTTTCGTTTAGAGTGATGTATTTTATTTGAGTAGGCCTGGCATGGCCAAGCGCGTAAGGCGTGCGACTTGTAATCCGAGGGTCGCGGGTTCGCGCCCTCGTCGCACTAAACATGCTCGCCCTCCCAGCCGTGGGGGTGTATAATGTGACGGTCAATCCCACTATTCGTTGGTAAAAGAGTAGCCCAAGAGTTGGCGGTGGGTGGTTATGACTAGCTGCCTTCCCTCTAGTCTTACACTGCTAAATTAGGGACGGCTAGCACAGATAGCCCTCGAGTAGCTTTGTGCGAAATTCCAAAACAAACAAACTTTATTTGAGTAATCATGTATTATTAGGCTGTAGATATTCTGAGAAATTGGCATCATGTTTTCTAAATAATAATTCAACCAGAAGTGGGGAGAAAAAGCTACAATTGTATATAATATCTCTATAAAAAAAACAAAAAAAAAACTTTCACTTCTAATATTTACAACAAACATTGTAAACGAGATACATTTTTTGTCTGCGTTGTAGTAATGAATACATATAGCCTTAAAACACTTTGTTTCATACATTCTATCTTAATTTATTGGTAAATTCATTATTCGAATGAGGCAAATGCTGTAACATAATTCGACGCATTATTTACAAAACATTTATATGACTAATTCATTAGTTCTATATTTTTCACTTGCGTATTTGATTCATGGTATACCGTGCAATTATTTTTTAAGATAACAGGATAACTGTTTAATCCTTATCTAATGTTTCGTTTTTATAAATAAACTGTTACGTGAACGAGACATTTACATTGTTATTCCATAGCCGATTATGTTTCTTGCGTTACAAATACCAGTTTTGCTCTCATTAAATGTACTGTTGTGTATGGCAAGTTTTTACTTTTATAATAATATGCATAACGTGCATTTTGCGTTTTCTGACGTTTTATTTCTAGTATCTAGTTATTAACATGGGTAATTCATTTGTTCATTCATATAATTAAAAAAATTAGAACGGATTTACTGGTATATGTGAAAACTGTGTATTAATTTTGTTGGCAAATTTAATAACTTTAAAACGTATTGATATTTTATTAAACTCTAAATCCGAATTACAATTTAACTTATTTTCAGGTGTTTTAAGTTGTAGTATTTATTATAATAAACTGGAAATTCATTTGAGATAAATCGTAATATGCAACACATTGTATACCACCCTCTGGGGCCTGGGAATAGCCAGGCGATTAAAGCATTCGACTCGTAATTTGAGGATAGTGGGTTCGAATCCCCATCAATGCAAACATGCTTGCCCTTTCAGCTGTGAGGGCGTTATAATGTAACGGTCAATCCCCCTATTCGTTGTTAAAAGGGTAGCTCAAGAGTTGGCGGCGGGTGGAAAAAATTAGCTGCCTTTTCTCTAGCCTTACACTGTTGAATTATGGACGGCTAGCGCAGATAGCCTTCGAGTAGCTTTGCGCGAAATTCAAAGCAAAGCAAACTTCGTGTGCTGCGACTCGAGTTCAGGAGAAGAAATTAGGCCAAAAACAAATGATAGACACTTGTTCAGAGGACGATATTATAGATTTGTCTCAGACATTTTTTTTAATCCGACAGGGATCTTATGAAAAATTGTCCTACTAGCAATTTGTTTGTGAGTGATAATGATGGACGTGAGGGATCTGGTTCACCAGGCGAAGTTCCGTTTGCCAGAAGCAAACTACCTTCAGATCTCTTCACTGTTTAAATTTGCACTCTTAAAAGATAAACTGTAGAAAATTCCAAATTATTGCTTTTCAAAAATGGTGTTCTCATTAGAAAATGGAGAACAAATGTACCATCTTCAGAGGATTGGGCTGTAGTTTATCAAATTATTGTTGTAAAAGCGTATCACCCTGAAATATTGAAAGTTGCCCATGGGAGGTTACCTTGATGCCAACACGACATACCACAAAATTATGAGACATTTTTTTTGTTCAAAAATTAGACAAGATGTTTTCTAGTTTTCCAAAATTTGATATACCTGTCAATTGGTTGGAAAACTAACCATACAATTGCCGTTACTCCTATATGTATATAGTATCTTAGTTAAAAAAAATTAACAAACGTCAAATTGTATTTATGTAAGAAGGGAGATGTAACGGATTTACTGCTATACATTTATATTAATATCCACATATGTTTCAGTTTGATTAATGTGACGTATATATTTGTTGGATGTGTATTCACAAGTTTCCTGTATTTTCCAAATTTGTAGAAGGTTCTCAAAAGCGAGAAACAAGAGTATATGTTTTACGGAGACGCTAGGGCATCTTCAAACATTGTGGAACTTTTGAGAATCTCCCATCATGAATATTTAAAAGAAAGGCATCACAAACATCAAGAGGCAGAAACAGAACGTTGTTTGGTCACCGTAATCAGTATAATACAAGCTTTGGAAGCTATAGTTTGATAAACGCTTATTAACCGGAAAACTACAGAATTTAATGTTTATAGATTTTATATATTACAAACTTCAATGAAGTAACTTTGGACGTTACAATTTCTACGAGGACGTTAGATTTTGTCGTCCGGGAAAAACTTGCATGTAAACGCAAGAGCAAGTTAATATTCTCGTTAAGGTGAAATGTATTTGTGTTTCAACATAAAATTAATTCACTCGTTATGGACCAAGTCGATACTTCAAATAGTAGTGAATCTTCATTTAGTTTTAAATATATACACCTATAATTTCAGACATATATATTGTTAACACTGGAACTGTAATTTACATAATTTTTAGTGAAATACAATCGGCATTTTAGAAACACGTTTCTAAGCCTCTTTGTGTACAAAGTCAAATATTCATTCATTAAGTCCCGCTAGTGGCACAGTGATATTTTTTTTTCAGACTTACAATGCCAGAAACATGGGGTCGATACAGGTGGTGGGAAGAGAAAGATAACCTACTGTGTTGTTTTGTGCTTAATTACAATCAAATAATTCTTAATAAATGTCACAATTAATTTTCAAGTTATAATTCTACACAACTTGGAAAACTGGGATGAAAGAAAGCTAATAAATTTGTTAACAATATAACTGCCAGATGGTGTGATGCTAGGGGTAGAATGATCAAGTTATGATGAACGCGCAGATAGTTCACGAAAACCACCTGAGGTTAAGGTAGATTTGTAGATAGCAAACATGTCACTCTGCTACTGTGGAGAGGACAAGTGGTTAAGTAATCGAAATAGATATAGATATAAAATTTGCAGTATAGAATAAACTGGCCGTTTATTAAGTGAAATTATCACAGACTGTATTGTAATAAGAGAGTATAGAAGAATAATTAGTCTTGTTCATTGGATTCTAAAGTAATTAAACTAGCCTGTGTGGACTTTTACGAAAAGGAGACAATTATGTGAAGCACTGGGTACAACTGTAATAACCAATAACTATAGTGGTGATTTTGTAGTGAAAATATTACACAATGTGCTGTAATGACAGAGGAGGTAGAATAATTCCTCTCCCCAAATCGTGTTCTAAAATAACTTAACCAATTTGTGTAGACTTTGACGAAAAAGGAGATAACTGTTCAAACCGCTGGATACAAATGCAATAATGAACATTTGTATAAAATTGTTACTTGTTTTAATATTTTAGAACATGTATATTGTGCTGGGAGTATTATTAAGGTGTATTACACGTGAACAAGGTGCAGCGTTTCCGTACTTTTCATTTCTATATTTAATTATGTAACCTAAACGTTATGTAATACATTACAAATGAAACTATCACTTAACAACACAGTTAATATATTTGACTTTCTTTTCCTTCAATATTTACTTGTGCCATAAAAGTTTGGAATACTTTACAAGTAAAGGCATTATGTTGAAAGGTGCCCTCTTAATTTAAAATACTTTATGGGCTTGAAACAACTATTTGTGCTGCAAATTAAAGAAAAAATATACAAATTAAATTTAAAATAAAATTTCATCTGAAGCAGGATTTGTCATTAAATATTTCTACCAAAAGGTATATAAAAATTTAAAACATTGCAATATCTTTGTGTATGAAAATAAAGTGATTAGTCTACAAACATTTCTTACTATACTAAAGAAACACTGGGAACTGATAAACTAAAACCTAACATTAATAAAACATCAAGAATGCTATTATATTTGTATTAAGTTATTTTCTTCCTACATTAGAGGGAGTTAGTATCGTAAATAAAATTGAATGTATTTGGAATGTTTTTATACTTGTAGATTTTGTTCTATTTTGTTTAGTAATAAGTGTATAAATATTTATCCCACAAATAACTGTTTTATAAGTACTCAGCTGGATCTTATAAGCACATGCTTTGGAAAATTGTCTGTTATATCGTATGTATGCACATTACTTCCATGGAGATGAGATTTGGATGTGATAACATTTGTAATGCTTAAAACTTTTCAACGACTTTTACGAAATGATCAACATTTTAACTTTGTAGAAGACTTTTCAACAAATAATTTTTCGTTCTGAAACATTGGCCTGTGTTCATTTCACTAAATATAATACTTCAGTATATAAAATTTGTGTGTTATAGTAAATGTACGTCATAAGTATTATAAAACAATTTATAGTTGTATTTCGTTATGTGTGTAGGATACACAGCTAAGAACGTAAATTTGCCTAATAAAATTGTTAACTCAACATTGAATTTAGCCTTTGCTTATATGGAAAAAAAATTGTTACTTGTAATAATGTAAATGTGTCAGAATTGTTGAAACACCTAATATGAGTGGGAACACCAGTGATCTAAGTGTATGGTTGCTGAAATTTACTTTCCTTTTCTTTGTGTGATTAATCTTTGTTCTGACGATTTAGTTACATTTACGTTCTATATGTCATCTGATAATGGAACTCCTGTTAGGTTGTTACCATTTGCATATAGAGATGTGAGAAAAATTATGCCCAAAATTTTTTATGAAAATTAGGAACATTTGAAATTTGAGGTTCATACATATTAAACTTTGTAATTTTTTTTGAAGGAAGCAACATTTAATTTTAAATTTATATCTCTGAAGTGTAACTACAAGTTGTAATAGTAATATAAAGGTGAAGCTTCTGTGTGAACATGGAAGGATTAAATATGAAAGTTGAACCACTTTCTGATGAAGAACAGGAAGATTTGGATATTAAATTGAAGAAATATAAAGATGAAAGTTTTACACTAACAAGTAGTAAGTATGAGTATGTGTGTACATACATAGAACTTGTTACATCTTTTTCCCAACATGAACTGTTAATTTACCTGTTTAAATTTAGCATTGTACCTGTATTCATTGATAAGTTTTTTTAAAGGATGATTTTATATCCTATCCCAGGGATGTATATTGGTAAGGTTATGTTTGACACTTCCATTTTCCTGGTTATTGTATTCTTTGATTGCAACAATCTGTTGACTTTCTTAGTCATATTTGTACTATCTCTTGTAAGTGGGGTTAAACCTGAGACATTTGAAGTGTCAAGTAAGGGTTTTACTGACTGAGATAAAGGATTAATGAACTATGTACTGTTAGTAAAGCATATATGAGATTTTATGAGTGTTAAAATATTTCTTTTTATTTACTTGTAATTTGAAGCTACATAATTACCTCTGAATCACAATTATCTTTTTGTTACACATTTAATATCACATGACTTAAACTTCTGAAGCTCCTTGATGCAATGCATAATGTTTAACACGTTTCCAAGTGACACATTAGTTATCTTAGAATCTTATCCTCCTTTAAGTGAGGCCTTATTCACAATCTGCTTAATTTGACATCCTTTTACATTCTTATTCTGTTTGCTTTTTCATGTGTTTCTACAGAATTGACTGCTTTCATTAGTTTACCAGACTTATCAGTTTTGGTTGGTGTGCCTTTCAACTCCAGAAGTTTTTTTTCTTAATAACTATTGTTCTCTATTGAAAACTTTCTGATACCAGATATAGATACTTTACTCTTTGACTCTGGAATGTTTAGCTACCATTGTGGAGTATACAACTAACAATGTGCATATATATTTTCAGAACCTGCCCTATGCTGAAAGTTAATTTTTTTATGCACCAGTATATTAAGGAAGGAACTATAGAAGAGTCTTGTTCAACTAAATACACTGTATTGAGTTTGATTATGGTATGTGATGCATAAATTACATTGTGTCTTGTTATAGAGAAATCTACATTGTGTATAATTCTAGCTACAGGAAAAGCTGATTATGTGGAAGAAAAATCTCTACAAACAGTTTTGAAGGTTGATATGATAAAAGAGGAGAAAGAAGATAACTTTGATGGATCAATAGTGAAAACTGAGGTAATATATAATTTTGTGGTTGTGTTATTGAAGACAATGTCACTGTAATTGTGTCTTTCTGGATATTTCCTTGAAGGTGATTGGTAGTAACATGTTTGTAGTTACTAGTTAAAGAAATCTGCTACAAGTTTGTGCATTGTCATGAATAAACTAATTACAACTCTTCTTGCAACAGTGCTATTTGCTAGTTCTCTAATGTTTCATTTTTGATGTTTACATAGGATGTATTGTAAACATTTTACTAATTACTTATACAAACTTTGTCAGCTGTATGAAATATAACTTAAAATTTTGGATTTTTCATCTGATTCTGAAAGTTCTTTTATATTGTGTTATTATTTTTAATATCTACAGTAGTTTAGTATGTTATATTAAACCTACACCAGAGTGATGATTTACCAATATTTTTAGCAGTCTTAGTTGGACGTACATCTATAGTTGTTACATCTGATACATCTTGTAAAGAAATAGTATAAATATCCACTTCATTCTGTTGCTGCATGAGTTATGTGATAGTAAAATGGATGTTAGGGAAACTGCTTGTTTTACATGTGAGCTGTGTTGCTGTTTCAGTAGAGATATTTCTGGATTATTTTGTGAACTGTTGTCTTGGGCACGTGATTGGCTCTCACACCTTCCATTTGTGTTTGTGGATTGTCTTTTGTTATAAAATTACACACTTTTTTTTACAACATCTATGATTCAACTTGTTGTAGGTCTGTTTCTAAATGGTTATAGTTCTAGTTATTTGTGGTGTTTGGTATTCAGTTAATCAATTGGCTTGATTAAAGATTTTCTATGAGCATCTTTGTTATGCATGACACCATAATTTTGGTAGTTATATTCAACATTTATCCCTATCACAACAGGTCATGTCAAAGACTATGTAAACACATTTGTTGATTTGCATTCAAAATTTTATTGAACTATTTGCTGAGTCATCACCATATTTAGTCATTCAAATATCATGTGTATATATGTGTGTTTAAAGCATTTTATTTTATTTTTAATTTTCATGTCTTTGCATGGGAAATTTCACAAGGCTTAGCATCCCTTGACAAGCAACAAAAATACAAAGTTCACAACTAGAAAAGATAATTGTTTGTTTTACTTTTTTATTTTTTGTTCTGTGTCTTAATAAAACTAAATTTAAGAAGTTAACTGTGAGTAGAAATAATATAAATACATAGATAGTGTATCATAATTCAAATGTAACTGTATTTTACAAAATACTAGTCTACAAAATATCAGCCAAGACAAGTAACTTTGTAGAAGCTAATGCTCATGTATTCAGGTATATATTATTGGATATTGTAACACAAGTACACATGCACCTCATCAGTATATTACTATAACTTTTGTATTGTTAGCCAGGTAGAGCTTGAAGGTCAGTATAATGAAAATAATAAATATGCATAAATATTTAATGCTGTGATATTTAAAACTATTTACACTAAAATATGTTTTTGTATTATAATTTGTAGTCATTCTAGAATGAAAAAAAAAATTATTCTTTCATAATTTGCTTTTACTGAAATTGCAAAGTTGATAAAAATGAGTGAGCCCATGCAGAAGTGACCATAACAAATAAAAATGTAAAGTTTTTATCCATAAAAAAATTTGATAATCATTTGGAGATCATAAAGGTTTTGAATGTTAAATTTGAAAATGTTATCATACATTAAAATATTTGTAACCTTAAAATCAAAATTGCTTTGCATTTTGGATATTTATTTATGACCCTTCCAAGAAGTACAAAATTTAACATGTTACTCATTATGGTGTTGTCATTGTAAAAATAGGAATGTATATTATAGAAGAGTTTAGATTAGATAAAATGAATATTAATAATGATATTAAAAATTGATAAATTGCACTCATGATTAGTTTGTGCTTTATTTAATTTGATAATGTTATGTGAATTCCATGTTCAATTGGTAATTTATAAATTTTATGGTTGGAATTTTAGTTTAGACACAGCTCAAAGATTATTAAACAATAAGCCAAGAAATGGTGGTGGGGGAATCAATTGTTTGAACCCATCTAGACACTTCTGGCAGAAAGGATGCTTCTGTCGGATTTTCTTTCAGTTCAGAACACCAATGATTGATATGCTTGTCACTCATTGGAACACTTGTCATTGTGGTCTTCAGTACCTCACCCTCAGGCAATGGCAGTAGGTATATTCAGTCAGGATTGTACTGGATTGCATCTATATGACTGTCCACTAATTCATCGATTAACCAAAGTTTTAGCAATAAATCATTCAACCCCTTTGTTGCATTCTGTTGGTGACACTGCCTGAACTAGCTCAACCCTTGTTTCCAGTTTTGCAATACCCTAAGGAATGCCCACTTTTTTTACTTCATTTTTGACCATCTCTGTTGAGAAGACATGATGCAATATCTTGCATCCATCCATCTCGAAGCTCAACTTAATGCATGGAGGTCATGTGGTCATTATATTGATGTCAACATTTAAATTCTAAGGTTTCTTGGTAGCTTTCTCCATAAACCTGATGTTTGGAAAATTTATCAACAGTAGTAGCATGCATATCAACAAAAGTGTATTTTAAGGAGGTTGAACCCACTTCATTCAGTTGTGCCAACTCCTAATTGGTTTTTGACCTGAACGTTTGACAAGAGTTCCACATTTTCAACAATCACCATTATGTAAGGCAGCCTTACAGGCTACCATTAGTTTGGAAAATAGATGGAAATTTTATGAATCTCTGTTGCTCTCTAGCCTCCTCAAATAACTTTGGGCTCTTTGCCCCAAATAACTACTTCAGGTACCTAACTGATAAAAAGTTCATGCTTAGATGATTTCTTGACATTCATTTGAGCTTTTAGCTTCATGTACCATAGATCACCTTTCACTCACATTGCCAGTTGGAGTTGTTTGCAATGCACATGGATAGAACACTTTCATTTTATCAAAATCCTTCTATACCCAAACATGTCTATCTTACCCAAGACACTGGCAGCCATGTAAGTGGATAAATCCTTTTTGCTGATTTATTTGACATGCTATTTCTGTATGACAGATCAGATCCTGAGCATTTGTTATATACAGTTGGAGATTCTTGGTGGGTTGTCCAGTTTCCTTATTTTAATGTTTACATCACCTTTTCACCAATCTCTGTCAAGGCAGGTTACCTGATCTCTAGGGTTTGGTCATATATCCCAATGTTCTCTATTTGAAGTTTCAGTGGTTTAGTCACTCAGAGACATGTTGTCATGTTCTGTATCATGTGCTCATTAAACTGGTGAAGACCATGATTCCTACAAGTATAAACTAAATCAATCGTAATGGTTCCCATCCATTTTATTTTCATTTTTCTGTCTTTATAATAACTAGGAAAAAGAGGTACAGTGTTTAAATATCTTTAACATTTCTTATTGGCAGGTTAAAAAAGTTGTCCCCTACTCCACCCTGACTTAGGCTGCTGCAGTACATTCCACTGCTGTGAAGTGTGTACAGACAGCTTTTTGTGTACTTTATCAGTTCAATGGTATATGTACTTTCTGTTTGAAAATATGTTTATATTATTTTAAAATTTCATTTTATTTCTGAAAAATATTAAAAGTGGTTTATCAAACATTTATAATTTTAGAGATGTTACTTATCTTTACACAGCTAAGAAATACAACCTTTATGGAATTTTGTGCACTTATTGAAAGTCTTAAACTAACTTCCATGTTCATGTGTCTACAACTGTTTAGCTGACCTATGATGTAATAATCATAATGCTCTATCACTCCATACAACCTCCATGGTTATTTATTCCATTAACTTTTCTGTAATACTGCCTATTTTCAGTTTTGTTTTTTGTAGTTTCTTTTGGGTATCTAGTTACTTTGATCAGTTGGATTTGTTTATTTACTACTTTGTCCTTGTTGCACTTTTGTTCTGTCCACTTTATTAGAACTTCATTTTCTGTAGCCACCCCATGTGTTCTATGTGCTTATATCATAATGAGTAGAAAAAATAAAACATTCAATACCAAACATTCTTCATCAATCATTCCATTTCTTTCTGCTATTTTCTTTCTTTTGCCTCTGATCTTCATCATTATTCAAATACTATGTCTTTGCAGTTCTTTATCCTATAAAGCTGATTTAATTTCATCCTTAACCCCTTCCATTTTCTGAAGATATTGTTTGTCTATAATCTGTTGTTTTTATCCTGTTTCTTCCTTCATTATGTGATTCTTCTATTTCTGATTCTGTTTTATGTACAGTCAAGGTTGTCTGTTGCTATCCTACTCAAGCTTCTTCCTCTCATAGACAACATTCTTACCTGTCTTGTCAATGGCATACCCCTTATTTAGAGACTTATCCACTTTAACAGGTTTGATTCATCAGCTCATTCATTTCACATATTTGGTTAGATCCAATCAAATGCTTCATAACGTTGTCTCCCATCAGATCAATGATGTCACAGTCTGTCTTGCTTCCTTTCAAAACTGACAAGATGGGATCTTGTAGATTGGTCTTTGAACTGTATCTAATATATTCAACTCCAGTTATGTGTATCACTAGATGGTTTTATGTACTCTAGTGTTAAATTCCCTCTAGTTTACTCTAGGCTCTAGTGTATTGACCTTAGCCTGCTGAGTTTAATTTCCAGCTCCATCACTAATGTTGTACATTCTACATGTACCTGATACATTTCAGGGAAACATTGTATGCTGACATTTTTATACAGATCCTAAAAAAATGACCAAAAACATCAAAAAGAGGGGAAATAATAAAAACCCAAACCAATTACTACCTAATGTGTAGAACAAGAACCAAACATTAAATTATTTGTATTTGATGTCATCAGATCTCACCAAATGGTTATCCTTAGCTTATAGGAATTGTTTATTCAAAGTCTGCATCAAGCAGGGGAGTACAGAAATTTTAAGCTGATCTGCTCTTGCCTGGTGCCTGGTATTGAGATGGGGTTCCCTATATAGCTGACTTTATCATTTCAACATTTTATACAAGAAAAATGAAAGCAGAAAGAATGTAATGCAATTATTCACTTAAACCTGGTTCATACTTTGATGTCTTTAATCATGATAACCATTATACTATCTCCTTATGATTACCCACTTCCATATGATTATGTATGATGACAGTGGTTCATGTACACTTAGGTGTTTTAACTTATATGATTTACTCCGCATTCTTAAAGTGAAGCCCAAAACAATGACTTCTTTGTCCAAGGTGCTGCAGAATTGCATGTAGGGAGATTCTTTTGCAAGTGGCATATTTCATCCAATAAATAACCAGTTGGCTACATTCTTAACTTGAGATATATGGCAGGAGGTGTAGTGCATTACAACCATGTATGGTATTTGTTGAGTAGCCAGTCCCCTGTGGATAAACTTAGCTAAATAAGATTTGGATTTATGTATAATATGAGGGCTCCTTTTGCCTATTGTTATAATATCCACCTGATGTATATAACCTAAGTGGAATGGCTTGAAGCTGTATTCATGCTGTACATTCTAATGTTCACTCACCTTGACAACATGTAACCACCTTCACAACCTTTGGTCTATTATCATATTAATTTAACATCAAAACCCATTAGGTATTCCCTTCTTCAGAAAGATGCAGTCTTTCACTGGTCATTGCTCCACTAGGTGACTCCTTCTAGCTGTTAATGGTGTACAGATGTATGTAATGTATCTGAAGTTACTTTATTTAGATGGGAATGGAAATTTAATTGAATTATAGCAAGATAGCAACAAGAACAAATATTTGCAATTTTCACATGGTAACAAACATATATTGATTGAATATTTGGGAATATACATATTCTATCTTCAGCAAGCTATGCTGAAGTACTATATTGGATATAAATATCTAATGTCCTAACATTTTAAGAGTGGTGAGTATTTAAATGGTTTTAGTACTGTTTATATGCATAATTAAGTTTGAAACATTAGGCTGATAAAATATATTATTTTAAACTAGTAAATTGTGGAGACCATTTGTAATGATAACACTAGCTCTTTAATATTAGACTGTATTTGTCCAAGAGAAAACAGAAGAACCTGGTGACTTGTTACAAGATATTTCAAACCTCAGTGACAGCAAGTATGATCATCTTGATAGTTCAAACTGTAATGATATGAATGTGGAAATGAAATCTGAATTTCAAGAAGAAATTGAATCAGTGTTAGGAAGTACAATTGGTAAGCACATGTATTTTCTACTACTCAATTTCTTTAACACTGGCTTGGTAGAACTTACTATATTTTTAGTATGTTATCAAAGACAAAAATTTGAAGTTTTATGAATATATAATTGTTGTGTCTTTTCTTTGTATTTGTACTTTGGAGTTTTTGTGTGATAGGTTATGAAGTGTTAAAATGATAAAACATTAAAAGTAATTGTTAGATTAAGTTTACCTGAAGATGAATAGAGGAAACAATTGTTTTAGAAAGTGAAATGGAAATAAACTTTAACTGACCAGTGTTTATCTTCCTGGTTCTTCAGAAATAAACTTATAAATTAATGGTTTGAGTCAGTATCAGTATATTAATGTTTCAATACATACAGAGAATGTATTTCTATCACTTATTTCTACAGGTATGATTTATTGAACACTACCAGCCCTCTAGAATCTTGGGCTTTAATCATCGTAAATCTGCAGTCCGTTACTTTACATAGTGAATACAGCAACCAAACAACTTTTAATCAGAGTGATAGTACCTAAACATAATAAAAGAATAAGTGGTGTATATCAATAAATAATATAGTCTAAATCTTGAAATTTATGAATCTATAATTTAATCTAGAACTTTTGAAAAAAAAAAGTTTATATTAACAGAGAGTAAAGACTGAAGTCACATGAGTTAGGATCAGTCTATACATTTTTTTACTTATTGACTGAGACAAAAATACTTAATTTGCCCATTTCAAGTTGTGTCTTAAGTCAAATGACTTTTACATGATTCAATCTTTAATTTTCCTGAATAGACCTTGCCAAAAGGACATCATGGACACACTAATCCATATTTATAAGCTTTGAAGAACATGGATCAAAGATAATAATTTACTGTATATGTACATGTATCAATGAACTGTTGCAATCTTAATATTAGGATTAAGAATGCTAAGGACAAACAAAGTCTTTACCCAGAACTCAGCTACTCATAATATACACAAGGCACACAAACACATGGTTTGAAGACATTATAGTGTGGCTGGTCCAAAATAAGAGCTACTTTGCACTTCTTTAACCAAACTCTGTAACTCAAATGAATTTCTATCTTCATGGATAATCCCTATCATAATGAGTCAGTATAATATACAAATAGTTCATATATTCATTTGCACTCTAATGAGTGCATGGTATTTACCATGTACATTTGATATAGTATGTATAATATGACAAAATTTGGCAAATTTTTAGTGAAGATTATCAGTTTTTTGCACACAAAAAGTCAGATATTGTAATGAAATATTTTTACTAAATATTTGTTTGTGATGAAAATATTGAGTCTATATGGTCACTATACTGAATAAAAGGTAATTTAATGTTGTGGTTAAATAAAATGATTCTTCATCCCCAAAATCTCAAATATTATTTTTGTAATCTGTAATATCTTTTGAATATTTTTGAGATGTTTGTTTTCAGTAAGACTTTGTATATTGTTATTTTCTCTACCCTATGTGGGGTTTGTCAACTAACCCACCTCATAACCACCATAAAAATAAAATACGAAGAAAATATAAATTGTTTTTATTGTATGCTAGAATGACTACATATTATGACATAAAAATACAATTGTTTGATCTAAGTATTTTAAGTTTCATAAGGTTATATTTTTTATTTTAATTATATTGACCTTTTATTTGCTCTTAGTCCTTCATGTTACTGTATCTAAGAACAAAACTGACCCAATCTTAGCCGTGTTTTAGTGGTAACATTAAAATTATTATATTTGTTTATATAGATTATCACTATTTGAAAGCAAGTTATGAAATTTCTTTTTCTTAAAGTATAGAAAAATAAAGTAAAGTAAAGTAAACAATTATATCTTCTAGCTATGACATTTGTACTTTGTTGCTGTTGGGCATAGGCTGCTAAGCCTTTTATAATTTTGAACATGGAGGATATCAAATATAATTTTGTTTAGGTTTCATATATACAATTGAATAACCAAAAAAATCATAAATGACTAATCTGATGCCACTGAATTCCACTATAATTTATTAAGCTTAGTAACTAAGCTGTATTTAGGTCATAAAAAAAAAAAGTACAAAACTTCAAGCTGACTAAGGACACAACCTACCTCCTAGTAATCTTGGATCAAAAGAACATGGTAGCCTTTTTATAGATTAAAATGGTGGAGAAGAACCACTAGGGAAACGTACTGAGCTGTCTGTTGGCTATCCAGATGTCATTGTTGTGAAGGTATATAAGGGATCATTTCTAAAACTATAAAGAGGTGAATGGATCTAGTGTGTTACAGTACATAAGCTGTATCTCAACAAAATAAAAGATGTGAGGTACTTATGTTGTATTCTAACTTGTCAATATTGGTAATTTGAGTTTTTAATTTGTATAAAGCTATAGACCTAGCACTTTGACATCACAAATACGTAGTATTAACCATTGCTGCATTCAACATACAACATGACTCAATAAAATCTATATTTAGGTGAGTTCTTTCATTATTTACTTTTCAATTAAAAAACTAACTTGTATATAAAAAAGTTTGATTATAATCCACAATTTTATTCCAAGCGTATTGACATATTCATAAAACAGTAGTTATAAGAATTTTGAATGCACGCCAAGAAATATGATGACATGGCCTTTGACTCGTGAATCATTGCAAAAGGGTTATTGTATATAAGAAGCTAATAGCGTACCATCAGTTTGTTTTAGCATAACATTAGATTCAGTGATACCTGGCTTACTTCACTTATGTATGTTGGAAAAATGCCTTCCAAACAAGCTGTTACTGAACCTACGCAGAAAAACAAATAAACTAAAGTTAGAATATTTTTAGCTTCCATAACCAACTAAAAGGTGTAGTAGACTTTCTCCTGCACTTATCTTTTAGGTAGTCTACAATAACATTTTATTATTATGCCCTGACCCATGACTTAACAGGGCCTATTAGGCCCCACTTTTTGTAGGAGTGTTAACTTGGACTTCTCATTACTAACTCTGCATTTTTATCATTCAAAGATTTGATAATAATAAACCATTTCAAATTGAAAAATATTTTTAATACTTAATCCAGTAAAGTGCTAGTTAAAAAATACATTGTTTGTTGTAAAATTCTACTATCATATTTTTTCATGTAATTTTACTTTATTCACTAAAAATCTTTTGAAGGTGGAATGTTATCAAAACTTGTTTTAAATGGTTCAGGTAGAGAAGTCTTTAAAGATTGAAACAGTGAAAACTACATTATAATTAGTTTTTTAGCTTTAATGTTTTCATATTGGTATAAATCATATGAAAATATTAAATATACTTAGAAGTTCATCAAATATATTATTAACTATGATGTGACATCATTTATACATTTATTTCAGATACAAATACCAGTTTGAACATCTACTGTGTGAGTGAGTGTCCTGGTTATCATGGTATAAAACAAGATTACTGTACAGAAGTTATAAAATCCTCCAAACCAAACAATGAAACATGTGGAGAAATGACTTTAAATAGAAATAATATAAAAGAATTTAGAACATTGAATAAAATAACACAAGAACAGAGGATACAACCTGGAGAGAAACCATATCATTGTCTAGTTGATGTTCAAAACTTTGAGAGAAATAGTCCATTAGAACAACATGAAAGAAATTACACCAGGGAGAAGTTTTACAGTTGTGGAACTTGTGGAAAATCATTTGTATCATGCAGTAACTTAAAATCGCATCAAAGAATACACACGAATAAGAAATCTTACAGTTGTACAGTGTGTATAAAACAATTTAAAACATATGGTGGATTAAAATATCATAAAGCAGTACATACTGGAGAAAAACCTTACAGTTGTGCTGTTTGTGGGAAACAATTTCGAGGAAATGCTAAATTAAAAGTACATCAACGAATACACACTGGGGAGAAACCTTACAGTTGTACAGTTTGTGAAAAACAGTTTGGAAGAAAAGATGCTTTAAAAAGTCACCAAATAATACACACTCATGAAAAACCTTACAGTTGTACAGTTTGTGAAAAACAGTTTGGAAGAAAAGATTCTTTAAGAAGTCACCAAAGAATTCACACTCATGAAAAACCTTACAGTTGTACAGTTTGTGGAAAACAATTCAGAACAAATAGTGAATTAACAATACATCAAAGAATACACACTGGGGAGAAGCCTTACAGTTGTACAGTGTGTGGGAAACAATTTAGAACAAATGGTGAAGTAAAAATACATCAAAGAATACACACTGGGGAGAAACCTTACAGTTGTACAGTGTGTTGTAAACAATTTAGATCAAATAGTGGGTTAAAAGAACATCAAGAAATACACACTTGTAAGAAACCTTACAGTTGTATGGTCTGTGGAAAACAATGTAGAACAAATAGTAAATTAACAATACATCAAAGAATACATACTGGAGAGAAGCCTTACAGTTGTACAGTTTGTGAAAAACAGTTTAGAACAAACGATGCTTTAAAAAATCATCAAATAACACACAGTTCTGGGAAACCTTACAGTTGTACAGTGTGTGGAAAACAATTTAGATCAAATAGTGAATTAAAAATACATGAAAGAATACACACTGGAGAGAAGCCTTACAGTTGTACAATATGTGAAAAACAATTTAGAACAAAAGATGCTTTAAAAAATCACCAAATAACACACACATGTGACAAACCTTATATTTGTACAGTGTGTGAAAAACAATTTGGAAAAAATAGTGAATTAAAAATACATCATAGAATACACACTGGGGAGAAGCCTTACAGCTGTATAGTTTGTGAAAAACAGTTTAGAACAAATGATGCTTTGAAAAAACACCAAAGAACACACACTTGTGAGAAACCTTACAGTTGTATAGTGTGTGGAAAGGAATTTAGAACAAATAGTGAATTAACAATACATCAAAGAATACACACTGGGGAGAAGCCTTACAGTTGTACAGTGTGTGGGAAACAATTTAGAACGTACGGTGAATTAAAATATCATCAAGCATTACACACTGGGGAGAAACCATACACTTGTACAGTGTGTGGGAAACAATTTAGAACATATGGTGAATTAAAATATCACCAAGCAGTTCACACTGGGGAGAAACCTTACAGTTGTACAGTTTGTGGGAAGCAATTTAGAAGAAATACTGAATTAAAAGTACATCAAAGAATACACACTGGAGAGAAACCTTACAGTTGTACAGTATGTGAGAAACAATTTAGAACATATGGTGAATTAAAATATCATAAAGCAATGCACTCTGGGGAAAAATCTTACACTTGCACAGTGTGCGGGAAACAATTTAGAACGTATGGTGAATTAAAATATCACCAAGCAGTACACATTGGGAACAAACCTTACAGTTGTACACTATGTGGGAAACAATTTAGAAAAAGTAGTGAATTAAAAATACATGAAAGAATACACACTGGTGAAAAGCCTTACAGTTGTACAGTTTGTGAAAAACAATTTAGAACAAAAGATGCTTTAAAGAATCACCAAATAACACACACATCTGAGAAACCTTACAGTTGTACAGTGTGTGAAAAACAATTTAGAACAAGTAGTAAATTAACAATTCATCAAAGAACACACACTGCAGATAAACCTTACAGTTGTACAGTGTGTGGAAAACAATTTAGAACAAATAGTATATTAACAATACATCAAAGAATACACACTGGGGAGAAACCATACAGCTGTACAGTGTGTGAAAAACAATTTACAACAAATAGTGAATTGAAATATCATGAAGCACTACATACAGGAGAAAAACCATACAGTTGTACAGTGTGTGGGAAACAGTTTAGAAGAAATAGTGAATTAAATGTACATCGAAGAACACACACTGGGGAGAAACCTTACAGTTGTACAGTGTGTTGGAAAGAATTTAAGTCAAATGGTTGGTTAAAACATCATCAAGGAATCCACACTGGGGTAAAGCCTTATAGCTGTACAGTGTGTGAAAAACAATTTATAACAAAAGATGCTGTAAAAAAACACCAAAAAACACACACTTGTGAAAAACCTTATAGTTGTACAGTGTGTGGAAAACAATTTAGAACAAATAGTGAATTAAAAATACATCAGAGAATACACAATGGTGAGAAGCCTTACAGTTGTACAGTTTGTGAAAAACGATTTAGAAGAAATAGTGTATTAACGATACATCAGAGAATACACACTGGAGAGAAACCATACAGCTGTACAGTGTGTGAAAAACAGTTCATCAGAAATAGTGAATTAAAATATCATGAAACACTACACACTGGGGTAAAACCTTACAGTTGTACAGTGTGTGAGAAACAATTTAGAACAAATAGTGAATTAAAAATCCATCAAAGAATACACAATGGGGAGAAACCTTACAGTTGTACAGTTTGTGAAAAACAATTTAGAACAAATGGTGCTTTAAAACAGCACCAAAAAATACACACTGGTGAGAAACCTTATTGTTGTACAGTGTGTGGAAAACAATTTAGATCAAAAGATGCTTTAAAAAAGCATGAAAGAACACACATGAGAAACCTTTCAGATGTTCAGCATATAGAAAACACCTTGGACTAAAGGGTGAATTAAAACAACTTAAAAGAACACATTCTGGGAAAAAACGTTAGTTATACACTTTGTGAAAAACACATTAAGAGGTTATACTTTAAAAGAACATAATAAAATCCATACAGGGAATAAACTCTAGTTGTGAAGTTTTTAAAAACGATATGTAAAGAGGTAGATTAGAAATACATCGTAGTTCAAACTATGGATAAAATCTGTATATTTAAAACCTCTGTATCTAACTAGTTAAGCATGAAGGTTTACAATAGGAAATGTGGAGTTTTCATACCAGTGGTTGAAATGACACATTTTGCCTGTTGTGCAGTTTATAAACATGTATAAAATTAAAGGAAAACAGGTTTCTTTTGGTGTCTCTTGGCTGTCCTTTTCACTGAATTAAAAGATTAAAAAAATAACTAAAACCAGTTGTGCTAGTATTCTCACGTTTTGCTAATCTGAAGATGACCTAAGGAGGTAAAAATTTTGTTATCTAATTTATTTTAATAAAAGTTTTAATATCCATACCATTTGTCTTGAGATGCAACATTCTCTCTATTAAATATAAAAAATACAATGCATCAACACTGTCAACTTCCATATCAATTCTTCTTTTAACAAAAGTAAACATGTTCATAGATGCTAACTTAGCCTTAAATGCTAAAATCTATACTTTTTATATCATCCTAGTAGACCTTCTCTGAACACATTTTTTGCTTAGGAATTAAAAATACATCAATGTACATAAATTAGGATGTGCCCTTACAGTTGTATTGTGTTGAATATGACTTAAGTAGTTAAATCAAGGAAGACATAGTTATGATAAATCTTACTATTTGATCAAAAGGATCTCACATTTTGAAAAATACAGTTTTGAGAAAGCTTGAATTGAATGTGAGAGAAAATTTACCACAAATATACAAAGTTTGAATAAGAAACATTTGTAATAATCAGGTACAAGTGGAATAGTTAACCTCACCTCACTATTTTCAAATATATTTGACCCATATCTCAAGTAGAGTAACTGAAAGCAAATAACTTCAAGATTTGGATAAAGTACAGGAATTAGTTTTTGAACTACAAGCACTTACAGAATGGGTTGTTTCTCATTAAAGTAAATACTCATTTACTAACTGTGAGTATTAAAATAGGGCTAAATAGAAGGAGCAAGTATAACTTTTTAAGTGGATTGAGAATGAAACATCAATTACTAATTGTATCAACCTTTTCCTTCAGAAGATATTTTTATCTTTGTTTTGATAGAAAAACTACAAGAATGGGAAATGTGAATCCCAGGATAGTGTAATTAAAAGCCATAATAATGTACAATTATATCCTAATGAATTTATTTGTATCCTGAGATTAAGTTTTTATTGTTAAATAAATCTGACTTCAGAAAAAGTTTATGGAATTAGAAGAAAATTATTATCATCACCAGAAGGTGATACTCATTTACATCACATGTTAACCTTAAATTTTCAAGAAGAGATTAATTCACAGATAAAGTTTAATTTTTTTTTTCAGATCCTTAGGTAAAAATGAAGGAACCTGTTGACCTGAGAAATAGCTCAGTTTCCTCACCCCCCCTATGATGAAAATAGAATTTTTATTTTTAATTCCAAGCAAAACTTTTTTGTACTTTAAGTCTCATTAGATGTGCAGTTCCCAAAATAATAAGCATAAGTTAAAACCTTACTATTCAATTGTTTGTAATCTTTTACATTTGTAACAAACATGGTTAGAAATACTTAATGGTTTGTTCTTCGGTGAGAAACATTTAACTTTATGTAGAAATTCTGTAGATAAGAAAGAATATTTATATAGTTACAGATTTAGTTATAATTATGTCAAACCAAAACTTTCAGAGGTAATTGTAATACAAATATTCTTTATGTAGATCATGTAGCCAGTCATATAAACTGTAACCTAGAAAGTATAAGTTGAAACCTCAACCTAAAAGCTATAACCTTATATAGTAAATTTATGGTTGTTTCTAGTGACGAAATCCATGAATCAAGCAGCATAGCAACAACTGAATTGAGAAATTAAAATGTGCCATATTTTCTTATCATTACATTACTTTAAAACATTTGTGAGTTTTAGTTATATTGAAGCTCTTTTAATTTTACAAAAGGTTTTCATTGGGAAATAAAACCTACATAGTTAAAAGAAATAAAAATACTTTATATAATCCTTTGCAGAGCTAAAATGTCAAGTGGTTAACATTTTGATATTATATTTAATGTTTATAATATATTAATTACTTAGTTACCTATATATAAAAATTACTGTTTAGTGGTGAAAAGAATGTATTAAATACATTTACTGACAATTTTATAAGTGTTGAATTTTTATTTCAACATCAAGATATTATTAAAATTATCTTTGTTCAAGCTACACATAATTTTATAGTTGGAAAGTTTGCGATGCAGGTTAAGTAAGACCGTACTTATTCTGATAACGTTATATTCACTTCTACCTGAAAAGAAAAATAGACTACTATTACAGAAACACAATGTAATGACACTGTTGTGTTTTAATTTTTTAAACTACTGCATAAACAGTATGCTTAATTACAAAAAAGTGTAACTATGCTGTTGAAAATTAAAATTATTTGCAGTTGTAAAGTGTGTGATGGTGAATACTGATTTAATTTATTTCAGTTTTTTCTCATTGTTAATGCCATTAAATGAAGAGATTTCAAAAGTGACATAGGTTTTCTTTTGTTGTGACATTAAGCAATAACATAAATTATCAAGTAATGGGAATTTAAAAATCTAATGAACATATTTATGCTAATAATGCATAAAGGCGCTTGATATTTATCTTCTGTGTTGTGTTGTTAAGAAGGGTATGTTGCAAAGTTGTATTAGTCTAGATCAGCGTTTATCAAACGTTTTGGTATCGGGACCCTTTTACACTCCTAAAAGTTATTGAGGACCCACAAAGAACTTTTGTATATGTGGGTTGTATATATCAATATTTACCGTATTAGAAATTAAAACTGAAATTTTCAAATATTTACTTATTAATTCATTTAAAAATAACAATAATAAACCCATTACATGTTAAGCATATTTTTTTATGAAAAATAATTATATTTTCCAAAACAAAAACATTTTTAGTGAGAAGAGTGGTATTGTTTTACATTTTTGCAAATCTTTAATATCTGGCTTTAAGAAGACAGATGGATTCTCATATCGGCTTCTGCATTCAATCTCTTGCAATAATGTGATTTTGATTGAAGCATATGAAGAAAATTCGGCCTCATACAAATATTTAGTTTGAAAAGGAAGGAGTATTTTAACAGCTTCTTCAGATAGTTGGAATATTCTTCTTTGCTATTGCAACAAAACTCGACAAGTGGTAGTTTCTTAAAGGTTAGTTGCACTGTGGAATCTTAAACCACATAAGCGAAGTTTTCATACTCTGTTACATTACAATTCATTGGTCTGTTCTGCACTTTTAATGAATCTTTTACCCATGTATGATTTTGTAACATCATACATTGGCCATTTGGAAAATATTGGTTCACTGAGTTATGCAGATCTTCCAAATTTCATTATAAAATATCACATTCGTTAATATCACCACCGATATCGTCAAAAAATTTGAGTATTGGGAACCTCACGGTACAAATTGTCCAAAATTCTAGTGTTTGCTTAAAAGCTCGAATGTTATCATTGGCAACAAATACTGTCAGTTGTTTTATTTGAAGTGGCAGGATCACTTCGTTCATTTTCGAGAAAATGTCTGCCAAATACCCAAATTGGAATAACCATAATTTGTCTGTTAGTGGTCGTTCTTTCAAGTGAAAATGGTGTTCCATGAAAATAACGGCTATTTCAGCTCAACAATCGCACAGGTGCTTTTCCTCGAGACAATCATCGAACTTCGGCGTGGCGTTTTATGGCACAAAGCTGTACTTCGGTAAGCAGCAGTAATGCCTTATGCGAACTTCACATTTTGTCACACACAATATTAAAAGAACGTGTGCTCAAGGGTCGAGATTTAACAAAATTAATCATTTTTACTGCTTCAACAAGGACATTCTTAAGTGAACCTGGCATTGTTTTTTACCGCGAATGCGTGACAGTGAAGAATACAATGACTACCGGTACAGTTTGGTGCTACTGCTTTAATTCCTACTAAAGCACCAGCAGTTTTACCCACCATTGCTTTTTCACCATCAGTGCAAATGTCAACATAGTTGTTCCAGGATAAACCATGATATTCGAAAACGTATTCAACACATTGACTATTTCAGCACCAGTTGTGTTTGTTGGCAGGAATTCACATAAAGAAGATCTTTTTCGATGGTTACTTGGTGCTGATATCGGATGAATACAAGCAAAACAGCAAGTCCAGCCATCTGTGATTCGTCCATTTGTAAGGCAAAAGTGCAATTCTGTAGGGAAATATTAGTCCAGTCTTCGTGTTTGCAGCTAATTCTTTAATTCGACGAGTTACTGTATCGTCGGAAAGTGGCATTTCTGTGATTTTCTTTACTGATTTTTCATCCAGCATGCATTCAGCAGTGTCAACTGTACAAGATTTTATTAGTCTCTCAGCTATTGTGTGCACCTCTCCAGCCAATGTAATACGATAACTTACCCTGTAACATACTTTAGCGGCTTTTTCATTTCTAGTTTGAAAAGCTGTAACAAATAATGTTTGGCTTTTAAAGAGCTGATCATGTCTACGTTTTAAATATTCAGTTTCGTTTCTTTAAATTTAACTGGCACCATAATACTAGTTGAAAACGTTCTATTGCATAAAAGGCATTCGACTCGTAATCTGAGAGTCGCAGGTTCGAATCCCCATCACACCAAACATGCTCGCCCTTTCAGCCGTGGGGGCGTTATCATATTACTTTCAATCCCACTATTCGTTGGTAAAAGAGTAGCCCAAGAGTTGTCGGTGGATGATGATGACTAGCTGCCTTCCCTCTAGTCTTACGCTGCTAAATTAGGGACGGCTAGATTCAAAACAAACTAAACCTTCTCAAAAGACTCAAAACGTACTAAGACATTATTTACCTTTTTCACTCTCATTCTTTCACTCGATTCAAAATGTACAAAAACGTTTCATTGAAGGAATTATATTATGAAAAGAGTTTTGACCTCGCCTACCCCTTGAAAGAGTCTCGGGGGCCCCAAGGGTCCTTAGACCACACTTTGAGAAACGCTGGTCTAGGTGAAATGTCTTTGTACAGGTTGGGTAAAACACTTGTTACAACTTATTTTCACCTTAATTATTTGATTTATAAAAATCCTTTTAAACACTTGGGTGCAGTGTAAAAAGCTGGTTAATGAGTACTGTACACTAAACATTAATAAGTATTAAGACTACAGATCTGTACAACTAAATTCTGCCGTTATTAATGTGAAAGAACTTAAGACTTTATCAGACGTTATATTAATAAAGTATTAATATAATATTACAGACAATGATTAACATATAGCAACATATATAACTTTTTAATTGACAAATGAGTTTAATTTATACTATTTTTGTCTGTTAATATCAACACAATCTGTGCTATTTATTATATAACGAAGATGCAAGTACCACACGTACTTTCTTGGTTGCATTGTTATCGAAGGATTAATACTAAGCATCTAACAGTTACTTCATTTTTTTGAAATTTGCATTTTTTTTCAATTATACAAACTATTTTTCATGTTATAAGTATTAAAAATAGGTTCATGATTTTGGCGAAGAGGAAGTAAAAGATAATTTATAATACAGTTGTTTAGAATTTTTGATATACATATAAAATAATAACCGTTTCGAAAATGCACTATGGAATTTGAACGTGTGAACCACTGATTAATTATATATTATTTTGAATTTATATAAAAAATCCATTTACCTTTTATTTTGTCAATTTTAAATACTAGGACACTTTTAGTGAGAGGTTCGAAAGATCTTATGTCCGAAATAGACAAGTTAGGCAATTTACTTATGGAATTCAAGTACATAATATGTTGTGTAAAGTTTTTAAATGAAAAAAAAGAAACAAAAACATATGATCATATATAACGTATCACTTTCGGTAGTGTACGTTATGCTTTGTTTACAGTAACGTATTCTATTTGACTGATCACGTATTAGGACACTTGGGTATTATTGTATTTGACTGTAGATACTGTGAAAAATTGGCATGATGTTTTTGAAATAATAATTCATCCAGAAGAAAAAATTGTGATTGCACATATCACCTCTACAATAATATTAAGCATTAACAAAATAACTATCATAATGCATCTAATAATTGTATTAAATATGCCCTGAAAATATTTTGTATCAACCATACTATCTTAATGTATGGATAAATTTAATATTTAAACGAGACAAATATTATAGGATAATCTGTTACTTTATTCACAAAAGTCGGTTGCATGCCTAACTAATCACTTCTTTTGTCCATTAGGTTTATTGTATAATATATAATTATCTTTCGAGACAAATTATCAATACTTATCCACTTAATATTCCGTTTTTATAAATAAACTATTCAGTGAACGGGACATTTACTTTATTATTCCATAGCCAATTGTGTTTCTTATGATGAAAGTATCAGTTTGTTGCACATTAAATGTAACGTAGTGCACGATAAGTTTTTACTTTTATATAAATTTGCATATGTACGTTTTGCACTTTGTGATGTTTTATTTCTAATATATATAGTTATTAACATCGGTAATTAATTTGTTCATTCATACAATGAATACATTTGGAACGGATTTACTATTATATATATATCGATGTTTGTTTTAATTAAATATATATTTAAAAATGCGTGACTTGTATCGTTAAATGCGTATTGCGAAATTCCCGCCTATTCCCTGAATTTGTAATATTCGAGTGTAAGAATCAACATTATATGTTTTACAAAAGCACTAGCGGATTGTTGGGCCAACTGAAATTTCTACCTCTTCTTAACGTTTATAAACTGACGCGTCGAGAGAGAGTTTATATTGCTGGTTTGCTGCATTTGGTGTATTATAAATCTGGGGAGCTATAATTGTGATTAACGCTTATTAATTGAGACTCTTCAGATATTTGACAAGGACGTTTATAGATTTCAAACGTTAGAAAACATTCAACTTAAGTGAATTCACATCGGACAGACCCAGCATGGCCAGGTGGTTGGTAAAAGAGTAGCCCAAGAGTTGGCGGTGGGTGGTGATGACTAGCTGCCTTCCTTCTAGTCTTGCACTGCTAAATTAAGAGCAGCTAGAGAAATATAGCCCTCGAGTAGCTTTGCGTGAAATTCAAAAAACAATCATATTGGACATCAGTATTTTTACAAAAACAATACATAACTTCAGCGGTGAAAAATCAGCTTATAAACAGCGTGAGACCAGTGAAGAATACAGAGTTAACTAGGTCCAGATTAAATGAATTGTGTCTGGAGAATTAATTCCTCATCTTGAACTCTCGATAAGATATTAAGAAGTTTCAGACCGGAAAGAAGACTTAATATTACTCGGAAGTGTGTAAATGCTTTGTATGTAAATAATTATTTGTGTTAAACATTCATTACAACTGTTATTATAAATGGATTTAGTGTTTGTATATTAAAATATATTTGTATTAAAAAAGAAAACCGTGTGTATAAATCTTGTTATCAAATATAATAAATATCAACATTTACTTTTAAATCCATTTTACAAATCAAATCACTTTGACTTTTTTTTTTAAAATTGAGCACAAAGGTGCACAAGGGGCTGTCTGTGCTCTGCTCATCACAGGTATTGAAACCTTTTTTTTTTTTGAAGTGTGAGTCTGCAGTTATACCGCTGTGCCGCTGCAAGGTAAATCAGTTTGAGAATTTTTATATTGTAATATTAATGAACTGGAAATTCATTCACAGTAAAACATAATACACACTGTGTATCACACTTTTAAAACCGTTCCTATTCGCCCTTTTTAAGTTATTCAGTATAAATATTCCTCTAAAGTTTAGTTTTAAGGCATTATTTACCACTTTGTGCATATAGTTAAGTTCAACCATTATTATGGTAAACATTAAAACTAATATTCTTATATTTTTACAAATCTTAAGACATGAACTAACAGATTTTTACTTAAATCAAACCTTTATAGATTTCTGTCTTAGGATTATTACCATTGAACGACAACGATAAAAATCAATACATGCATTCCTCAAGTGGTGTGGAAACATGAACCCTATAAGATATTTACTGTGACTAATGTAAGTCGAACTTTTACAAACATTAGGGGCTGATGCAATTCAAAATTTAATACAACAATAAAAACATTTCATGAAAATAAAACTTGACTGAGTCAACTATAACACATGTCATTATTTTACTTTTATTAATTAGTTTGTTTAGAATTAAGCACAAAGCCAACAATGGGCTATCTGTGCTCTGCTCACCACGGTATCAAAACCGAGTTTTAGGAGTGTGTATCAGTGGCGGCACATTTATCAGGAAGATATAAATCTTGTACATTTAGTTGTAATTAAAATTGAATTTATTTACCTTAACATAAAACGTTCAGTTTCAATATAAGCCTTTATATATCTGTAATATGGTACAATGTAATATTATAAGGTTCCAAACATTTAGTTTCTACGTAAATTCAAAAATAGTAGGTTAGTCGTTTATGATAAACTATATTCCATGCACTAATTATCTACGTTTTTTTAAAAAAAAAATATGTATTAAATAAAACCACAAGTCTTAATTAAGAAAAGTTTCTTAAGTACTGCAAATATTATTGACAAAACTTGATCTATTAAATGAGATTATACTCTTAGATTTATAGCTTACCATTAACAGCAAACTTCAAATAACGACCACAGTAGATTGAAAAGTAAGTTCTAACTATATATTTTTATAACTGGTTACTTTAGGTAATGTTAATGCTATTTGTTCGTTATTATATCAAGTTATTATTGTTTATTTTATTTAGTAAAATTAATTTTATTTGTTTACTTGTTTAATTCGTAAATAATATTGCTTCGTCTTTCACTTTCAATTCCCAAATGGTCACCACGCGAGTTACAAAAGTGTTAGCTAACCCTAATTTATACAACGTATAATTTTTTCAACTCACCATAATTCTCAGCAATGTGTTACCATGACAACTCAAAAACTATTTGTGTAATTATTACAAAATTGATTTAAAATTTTTTGTACTTATGTGAACAGTATATTTTCTTAAAGCAGAGCCACACCAGGCTATCTGCTAAGTCCACAGAGGGGAATCGAACCGCTGATTTTAGCGTTGTAAATCCGTAGACTGCATGTGAACAAGTACGATGGATTTTCCTCACACGGATTAAGATAATTACTTTTTTAAATTTAATATTTCCGGTTTATATATTTTTCGTTCGTGATGGAATTTTAGGTTCAAGTTTGAAATTTAAAATAACTACGGATGTTTAGAAATAGACATTTATCCTGATCGTTTCTCTTATTTCAGGAAATTTGGTGAATTCTATGTACAAGAAGAAGAAAATTAAAGTAATAATTAATGAGATAGAATGCTGCCAATTATTTATGAGGAAGTGGTAGATTATGGAATAGTGTCATATCATAGAATTTTTTATTTAATGTCAACGTACAGGAATGTTTTATAATAACTGTTATTTTAAACGATGTTTGTCATATAAACAAAAGCAATTTAGGTAGTAGTTGTTTGTTTTTTGTTGTTGTTTTCTTAATTTCGTGCAAAGCTACTCGAGAGCTATCTTTCGTTAGTCGTCCTTAATTTAGCAGTGCAAGTCTAGAAGGAAGGCAGCTAGTCATCACCACCCATCGCCAACTCTTGGACTACTCTTTTACCAACGAATAGTGGGATTGACCGTCACATTATAACGCCACCACGGTTGAGAGGGCGAGCATGTTTGGTGCGACCGGGATTCGAACCCACGATCCTCGGATTACGAGTCGAACGCCTAAACACGCTTGGCCATGCCAGGCCTTTGGTAGTAATAATTCTTCGATTAGTTTTAAACGCATAAAGGCATTGTTTTACACTTGTGTATTGTTAAAACAGAAATTATAATCTGTAGTTTACCCTTTACGAGGTAAAATCAGTATTAAATAAATTTTAAGTAAATCTTCTTTGTACACAAAATTAAATATTCCTTGCTAAATACCTCGTCAGTGGCCCAGCGGCATTGCTTTCGGACTTACAATGCTAGAAATCTGGGTTTCCATACATGTGGTGGGAAGAGCATAGATAACCTATTGTGTAGCTTCGTTCTTAATTACAATCAAACAATCCTTGATAAATGCCACAGTTAATTCACAAGTAAGAATTCTACGTAACTTGGAAAATTGGAATAAAAAAGTCAATAAATCCAGTAACTTTCTAGCTGCTAGAGGGCGAGATGTTAGGGGCTGGACGATTAGTTTACACATTATGAACAGGGGCGTAGATCCGAAGGGGGGGATGAAAGGTATACATCCTCCCTTCATTTTAGGTGGGGGGGGTATGGTGCATACAATTATCCCCTCCTACAGTTTGGTCTGTTGAATTGTTTTATTGCATCACAGGCCTACAAATTGTGTGTTTGTTTTGTGATTCTCGTGTTCTTACCAATCGAATTACATAATTACATAAATGAAGGGTATACATCCTCCCTTCATTTTAGGTGGGGGGGGTATGGTGCATACAATCATCCCCTCCTACAGTTTGGTCTGTTGAATTGTTTTATTGCATCACAGGCCTACAAATTGTGTGTTTGTTCTTGTGATTCTCGTGTTCTTACCAATCGAATTACATAATTACATAAATGAAGGGTATACATCTTTAATACAGGCGTGCTTTTAAGCTTTTCGATCTAAGCGATAGTTCGTAAGTATCAGTCAGTAGGCCTAAGTATACATGCAAGTATCGTGGCAACAAGATTACTCTGTAACTGTATGTTTACAGCTTTCAGGTTCACGTAATCAGAAATTACCAATTTGCAAATTGAACAGTTCACATAAGTGGTTGCAAAAATCTCCCCACCCCCACTGAGTGTAATAAAAGCTACGCCCCTGCTTAGAAACACACAGATAGTTTACGAAATTCTCCAGAGATATAAGTTAACATAAAGGTATCTTAGCATGTGACTGTCATGAAATTTATAGTTCTACTCTATTTCAAAACTTTCGAGGGAAACAGCGATTTATACATCTGTCGGATACCACGCTCGCGCTACATTCCTTTCGATGATGTTATCTAATGTTTGAGATACGTTTTTCTTTACTTGTATATTCGGTTACGCCAGCAACAGTGAAACCTTTAAAATTAACACTCCTACGAAAAGTGGGGCCTAATAGGCCCCAGAGCAACTTGGAAGGTTATTAATATTAGGCTAATAAATTTGTATTTAAATGAAATTGCCATTTAAATTTCATTTCATTAAATCAAACTACTTCATTTTATACTTAGTTTTATATTCATTTCATTTAACTACAAAATTATTAGCCTAATATTAATAACCTTTCAAGTTGCTCTGGGGCCCATTAGGCCCCACTTTTCGTAGGAGTGTTAATATTTCATTTAAGTTGTAAATTGACTATTTGTAATTGTACTTTTTATCTTGCACAGTCCTGAAAAGACGACTGTTTGTTTTGAATTTCGCGCAAAGCTACACGATAGCTATCTACATTATCCGTTCCTAATTTAGCAGTGTAAGACTAGAGGGAAGGCAACTAGTAATCACCACCCACCGCCAATTCTTGGGCTACTCTTTTACCAAAGAATACTGAGACTTCCCGTTACATTATAATGCACCCACGGCTGAAAGGGCGAGCATGTTTGGTGTGACGAAGATTCGAACCAACGAGTGCCTAACCACCTGGACATACTGTGCCATGAATGGATGAGCTGGTATTATGACGTGAATCACTAGAGGTAATATTGGAAGAGGAGGGTAGTATTAATAAGGTGCTGTAGGCAGACCAAGGAACGTTTGTATAGCGTGATTAAGTGTCGTTTAAGTATAATAAAATCACATCGAGCTTTTTGCTGTATTTATCGAGAGTAATTCAACTGTTGTCTTACCAGTGACTGAATGGTTAAGTTTTGTTTATTTGTAGATAAACATAAAATTACTCATTGGGCTATCTTTGCTCTGCCTACCACTAGTATCAAAACCCAGTTTCTAGTGTTGTAAGTCTGCAGACATGCCGCTGTGCTACTCGGGGGAGGGCAAATGATTAAGTAATCGAACTAAATATAGATCTCAACTTACATTTACTATTACCACATTATAGTTTTCACTTCTATATTTAATTATGTATCTTAAAGAGTTATTGGATGTTTTCCTACGATTTTTTTTATTTGAGTGAGACAGTTAATATGTGAATGTTTTTTATTCAATAATTAATTTGCATGTGCCATAAAGTTTCGAGTACTTTACAACTAAAAAAAAAATATTTTAAAAGATACTCAATAAACTTACAAACACTTTTATATGTTTGAAACAGCTGTTTATGATGCAAATTACACAACAACCACAAATTATATGTAAAGCTAAAATTGCAACTACACAAGGATATAACATTAAAAGTTTTCTATCAAATGTGATATAACATTAAAAATATAGCAATAACACTGTGTGTTTGATATAAGTATGGCTATTTCCGTTGTTATTTATTTCGGACAAGTCTGCAATTTATTACGTTAGGTATGTTTCGTATTACTATCTCAAATAACCGGATATTTGAATTCGAGCTTAGTAGTTAATTAAATGTTAATATCTATTTTTTTTGTTATTTTCTAACAAGATTTATACACACAATTTCCTTTTTTAAATGCAAATGTATTTTAATATACAAACATGAAACAATACAGTTTATAATAACGATAATTACTAATAGTTATTTGAAATATTGGGTTATATTCAGCACTTTTACAAACTTGCAGACAATATTGAAGCTTATATCCAGTATAGAACTAAATAATTTCTCGACGATCCAAATCCACACCAAGCAAATTAATCCTGAGTTATTATTGTTGCTCAAAGGGCCCGGCATGGCCAGGTGGGTTAAGACATTCGACTCGTAATCTGAAGGTCACGGATTCGAATCACAGTCGCACATGCTCGTACTTTCAGCCGTGGGGGCGTTATAATGTCACGGTAAATCCCATTACTCGTTGGTAAAAGAGTAGTCCAAGAGTTGGCGGTGGGTGGTGATAACTAGCTGCCTTCCCTCTAGTCTTACATTGCTAAATTAGGGACACTAGTGCAGATAGCTCTTGAGTAACTTTGTGTAAAATTAAAAAACAAACAAACAATCATTGTGGCACCTTTCTTAAGATAACGACATCTTTCTTAGCTGGCCTCGCACCATTACAAGCTCACTTCTTCCGGTGAAGATATGTAATGTCCTCGTAGGAATAATAGCGTCCGAAGTAATTCACTGAAGTTGAACGGTTTGTAATGTTCGAAATCTATAACATTCCTGGTCAAATTCTGTAGTTTCCAGATTAATAGACGTTAATATGTTAAAGGACGTATATTTAATTTCTAAAGTTTCACTTATAACTGGTTTTCCCTTTTTAAAGCAATTTAAAGTGAATAATTATGTTTTGAAAAATTCTCTCCATAGAAAAGTAGAAAATAAGAACACTATCGTGAACTAACATTAAGATACATTAATGGTGGCATTCTGCCAAAATAATTTGTTAGAAGCTTTGTGATCCTTTTCATGTTATATACTTAATTTAGTTATTATTTCACTGTGCAATGTAGAAAATTATCATTAAGGGAACTTAGAAACTTTTATTAAATAGTTATATCAATATGTAGCAAAACAAGGAAGATGAGGAATTTCATTGCTACATTTCTGACGAAATTAGACTATTGTTGTAGTGAAATGTAGGGAAAATAACAAGTGTAATGACTAATATGTACAAAATCTCTTCAACACAAATGTAGACAGTACATAAACCTAAAATATCATGGATATATGAAACAACACTAAACACAAAGCAACAGGTTTTTGTATTTTAATATTGTGAACATGTGAAATACAAACTTTTATCAATGAATACTTCCCTTTCTGACATGTTGAATGGTACCACACTTTGCACTGGGAACACTGTACCATTGGTTCATTATTTGGAAAATAAGGTTGCCTACAAACACAATACACTGGCATAATTTTCAACTTACTTGTTGGTGTCTTATCTCTTCTTACTTTCAGTAGAGAAAGGGGTGTCATTTTACTCTTTGAAAAAAATGTCTTCATGTGTTACTCCATCTTACAGTGGTCCCAGAAACAGCTTTGTGGTTGAATGTCGAGACATACAAAAGTAGTCACAGCACCTGCAAAACGACTATAGTCATTAGAACCTACCTGTTTGTGAAACTTTTATAACATCAATGCAGAAGTCACACTATCTGCTTTTGGAGCTGCCGATTTGCTATTTGGTATTCTAGAGTGTCATGCACACAAGTTGTTCCTTGAAAACAATTCATGTTGAATAGTTACCCAGTGGTTGTTGTTAATATTAACAGTATAGATAAATTCTCCTTATGGTGTTCGAATTGCCAAATGGCGAGTATTTGCTGGTGTAAAGACATCAACACACAAAAACTACTCATTTAAAAGGTACTGGCAATGGTTAATATCTTCGATATTTAGTCAAGCTGTGGAAGAGTCTAAAATATTTATTATTTTATGCAAGTTAGTGCACTGACCAACTTGCTTACATGGCAGTGTACTAATCATAATTTCACATTTAGGTTTTATAATAATCACAAAGTCACCATCCTTACCTGTATCACTTTCTCCATCATTTCTTCTTACCCCCTTCACTTGTTACAAGTACCACGTTTTCTCAACATGATAATTTTATGGTGTATTTTTCTCTGTCTACAAAAATAATTAACATTTGCTACACATTACAGCAACATTATCTCTCATAAAAGTTTCCTTTTAATACAAATAACAGTAAAAAACATTCTTTGAACTGGATGTTCAGTACACTGTCATATATGTTAAAATAACTTTGCATGCATACATTGCACAAGGAATTCAGAGTATATGATTGAACTAGCTATTTGAAGGTCAGACAATATTTTTAAGAGTTCCTTTTATTAGTTTTTAATTTATTTTTAAGTCAAAATATTTGATGTTCAATATTTTGCCAACTTAAGTTCTACCCTTTCATCATCCATGATATTAACATCTGTGCGTAGTTGGATGACTTTCATTTATTCTTCTTTATTCTCCTTATTGGAAATTTCTTTATCATCAGTTAAGCCAGTTGCTTTGGTATTAGTTTTTGTGGGTGTTTCTTCAGTACTCTTACTTTTCTCTACTTCTGCTTTCTTTTGTAATTCCAGTTAATGAATTTTAGCCATATACTCTTCTCTGTGTAAACCCTTTTTATTGTAATACATGTGACACATCACATGCTTAAAATTATCCAAGTAAGTTAAATAATACATCTCAAATTTGGGACATACACATCTATGAATGAATTAATTGTTCAATTTAAGATTTGTTACAAGGTTAGGAATAATTTTCCTAGAGGAATTATAATGTACTTAATTTTACTTGTGTTAAAAAAACAACAACATTCAAGTGCAGTTTTATTTGGTTAAATGGAATAATGCTCTTCAATAATACACCACTTTCCTCATGCTTTAATTTCAGTGTCCCTTTTTTTGCAATCTTAACAACTGTATGGTCCTTTCCATGAATGTTCCAGCTTATGGCCTTTTTTTTTGTTGTTGTTGGTAATTCTCCACATATTCTTCTAAGCAATATGTCATGTGGTTCAACCCTTTTCATTTTACTTTTCAAATACTTTTTTGTTTCTCCTAGGCTCTTTCAGTGTTATAAAAACTGTATGGAAAAATATTAGGGACACAGAAACAGACATTTAAGTGATGTACCTATATGGTACAGAATTATAAATAACATATTACTTTAAAGCAGTATTAGCATTTTGTGTTTAGTTATGGATGGACTGTGAAATATCAATTATATTTTATTTTCAGTGGTTGCTTTTAACTGCCTTCCCTTTAAAATAAAATAATATTCAAATGTAATTGTGTAAATAGGTAATCATAATGAGCAAAATTTACCAAAAATATAATATCAAAGAAATGATACATGGCTATATTAAATATTCAGTAAAGCTTTCATATCATGTCATAAATCATTTGTTTTTTTCATTGTTAGAAATACCAAATTCAGGTTTTCACTTTCATCAATATCTTCTATGAGTTGCTTTCCAACTGGCACCCTCATTTGGTTCTGAAACATGAAAAAGAATGCAGTAAAGTTGATTGAGTTGTGTTTCCTGAAATCTATATCACCACATTATTCAATAATTTCTTCCAGCTGTCCTGTTGTACATCAACTTGTTTGCTTAGAGTTAACTTAATAATTCTGTTTGTCCTTTCATCAAGACCATTTGCACGTGTGTGGTATGCAGAAATTATTGTAAACTTAATTCCTACCACTTGAAATATGTACTGATTTATCTAGAAGAATATAATATATTTATATCAATGTAAATGTACACTCACCCAATAAAAACTATTTGGGTTACTTTCTGTAACACTTCTGTTTTATTTCTTTGTCCTTTATAAACAAACCAAAGGATATGCAATAAAGCTAAATTGAACAGTGAGCATGTGCACAGCACTGAGTATCAAGAAAATTTGTGGGCATAATTCCAACTCCTGGTTCCATGTTAACAAACTCTCATTGTTCATCCATTAACACTCATTTGGGGTTTCCATACCTGTCAAAGCATAGTAAAAGGAAATTGTGAAGTTTACCAACTGTTATAATTTGTATGATTTTGTACTCAATTTTAATTACTTACATATTTATTGCAATTGAAAATAACATTGTTATTTATAACAAATGCATATTATATATTATAATTAAAACAAAGCATAAGTATACTTACTTAAAAAATACATCTTTGAAATGTCTGCTAATTTCAGGTGCCATGTTATCACACAGTTGTTTAGCAACAACCCATTTGGTAAAGTTATAAGTACAAGGTAAAATGTACTGATAGGCTTCACGAATGATGCGCAGTGGCCCTATCAAGTCAACTTCAAGGATATTCCATGGTCCAGTTACTTGGATAGGATGAAGGACTAATGCAACTGTCTAACATTTCAAGTCTCTGGCACTTGTGACAGTATTTAATCTATAATAATACTAATATGTTGGATTAGTCAGGGGAATTTATGTTATCACTTGTTAATATATAATATGGAAATCATACCTGAAAAGTACTGATGAAAAGTTGATTTTGTATAAAGTTTTAAACAACAGTATTTACAGGAACACTGGTACTTCTTAATCTATCAAAAGTAAACTAATAGATGTATAATGGCAGATGGACAACTGAGAATACTAAGTGTAAATACAAATGCAAGTTATTTACATAAAGTAATATTTACCTGTTGTTTCACATTTTCAAAACTTCTAATTCAATAAAATCTCTCTGTAATTTTCTTTCTTGATGAGCATAAAACTCTGATGAATGGCATCCACAATGTATTTTCTTCTTCCAAAAAGAACCACCAAGTGGTGTAGTTGACAACCTGCAAAAACAATATTATAAGTTACCATTAAGTTGTCAAAATTAACTACTTGTATTCTTACCCATTATGTGTAAACATGGCATCATTCAAATACTGAAACATTTATTATACAAAAACAAATATACCCTTCATACATGACTAGTAAAATCAGAAGAATTTATTTTGTTACATACAATATGTATTTGAAACCAAGAATGCTACTAGCCCAAGGAAAACACAACGTGACAAGGTATTAAACAATATATACTACTTACCTTTCAATAAAAAGTTTGGCTGTCAGTCTAAAACTAAGTTTCTTGTTTCGATGAAACTTCTGGTGCATGAACACGTCTAGCAAGATAGTATGTTTCATTAAATGTTGAACAGTCCATTGGTAGCAACTTAATGTTTCATTAAATGTTGAACAGTCCATTGGTACCAACTTAATGTTTCATTAAATGTTGAACAGTCCATTGGTACCAACTTAATGTTTCATTAAATGTTGAACAGTCCATTGGTACCAACTTAAAATATGACAGAATGTATATTCAACTCATAGTTTGGTGATGAATTTTGATATTTAAAATATGAAGTATATTAGAAGAAATTTTAAAACTAATATCACTTCACTGAAGATCACAGGAAATATCTTAAAGTTTTGATTAACTTTATATAGAGAAGTCAAATAAAGATTAGCACCAGGTGTGTGTAAAACAAGAACTAGATTTAAAAAAAATAATTTTTGTCTTAATAATAGTGGTTATTGATCAGTATAAAAATGTGAAAAAAATAAACGGAAAAATTTCAAATACAACTACATTTAGTGGCTTATACACTTAGTAAAAAAAAGGTATAAAACTATAAATATTCAATTTATGCATCATATTAGGTGAAGTTCTCAAGACACAATTTAATATTTATAAAAAAAAAAGGTGTTGCCAGAGTTTTGAAATTACTTTAATCAAGTATATTTAATAATAAAATGGCATGATTGTGCAAGTATAAATGTGTCATGGTCAACCCAACTCATGTTACATTTTGTGGCAAACTGATCAAACTATGTTGGTATGAATGCAAGACATCATCATAATATCATCCCCATTTACTCACGTCACAATTGTTTTATGTTAGTTGAAGTTCTTGAGACAAAATTTATAAAGTGTTACTGAAGTTTTAGGCCAAATTGAATGGTTATAATATGTTCAAGCCACCATTGAAATCTTATCCCCTCATGTTTATATGCATGATGTTTTTATTGTATTACACACAATAGGTACATAAATAGGTAACTGGTAAAATAATCTTTTTAATGTGTTTATCATGTTGGTACTAAATTTAAAAGTTGTATGTATTTTCAAGATAAGAGGAAATGACAAATGCTTAAAGTTGGAAATAAGCTAAAGACAATTATTACTGTAAATGATAGGATTGAAACTTGTTACCTTGAGGCACAATGTGGTTGAACAATTAGTTTGTTGAACATGAAAAAAAAAATAGCCAAAGTCTAATTCTCTTAATGATATTGTAGTGGGATTGTTATGTAACTAAACTAGTGTTATTTGTAGTGAAGATCTTTTATATCGAAGACAAGACCATCACTTATAAACTTGCATGTTTGAAAATGCAAGCAGTATTAAAATCTTGTGGTGGTCATAAGGTACTTTATATAAAATCATATAAATATTGAACTTTGGGTCAGTAATATATTTATTCAACAATAAATATAAAAATACCACAAAGTATGATGGGAAAGGTTTACATATTAAGCAATAACTTAGTGACAATTATTTTCCATCAGTAGGCCATTGGATGAATATTACTTTACGAGTTTTTTAAATCTTCAGCCAATCTCTAAGATATTGTAAATCATTAATAGATATATGTCGTATGGTTAACTTCTGCTTTTTAGAAGTTAGTCCAGTTTTTATTAGTCGTGAAGAATGAACTATTACAGCACTACAAGAGACAATAACAGTTGATACAGTATATGAATAACAGTTGATACAGTATATGAATAACAGTTGATACAGTATATGAATAACAGTTGATACAGTATATGAATAACAGTTGATACAGTATATGAATAACAGTTGATACAGTATATGAATAACAGTTGATACAGTATATGAATAAGCTTGTCATTCACAAAAGTGTTTAAAACTTCAAAAAGTTAATAATTCATTTGCCATATTTCATGATCAACTTTTATGCTTACTGTAATAAAATCCTAAAAATCAAATATGTACAAATAATGTCATTCAGAACAATTTTCCTTTAGTTAAACTAAGTTTACTCTGCAATAAAATTCTAAACTTTGTTAAATGACTTTGCAAAGTGTATTTTAACAGACTTCTATAACTTTCCACACAACTAATATGAGATCAATATGTCCATAATTACTGGGACAGTTTTTATCATCTCTATTAAAAAGAAGAGTTACATTAGCTAACTTCCACCACTTTTCAAGGACTGACAAAAAATAGTAGTAAAAAGGCTCACATATCAGATCTTTAACCTCTTTCAAAACTCTTGGGGAAATATTATCTGGCCCAAGAACCTTATTGTTTTATAAAGCTACCAATTTTTTCTTAACCAACTCAGAATTAATGCAATCATCTTGTTTTGATTTTATTTCCATTTATCAACTATTCAAGATGTGGAATACTGTTTAAATATTTGTTAGTAAAAACCAAAGAAAAAGCAAAATTTAATAACTCAGCAAATCCATAATCACCAGACACAAGAATTCCTCTATCGTCCCTCAAGGTCTTACCCCATCTAAAATTCTGTTTACCCTTAATGTATTTAAAGAAATCCTCACTGTTAATTTTTACATTTTTAGTCAATCTTTTCTTATACATTATTTCTGATATCCTGATTTCTTGTTTCATCAATTTTCTTCATCTTCTATTAAAGAAAAACATCATAATATTAAATTAAAGCTTTTCCTTAATTTTATCTCTCAAGCTTTAACTGAAACAAGTTTACAAACAAAACTGCCCTCATAAAATAAATAAACAATAACAAATTTCTATAATAACGAAAGAAATAGCACAAATATTACCTCATATATGTTGCATGAGACACATGATTTTGGAGGATGAGATTTGGCAAACTTATTGTGCATATGTGCTATGGGATGAGATTTGATGGCACACTGCCGATGTGAGGAAGTTTTAGAGTTGAAATAAACCTAATTTTAAAGTAGCTTTAGAATCACTAACATTTCTATCTTCTAATTTTAAACTTTGTTCCTGACAGAAAATTTGCAAACATTTTTTTTCACACTTTAAGGCAATCCTAGCTTTAAACTTTCACAAAATTCTCAAGCTGTTTCTATAAACATTTCAATGATTTAGAATTTAAACCATTAAACTTGTGATTTACCACATAGTGAGTTGAACAAAAGTGGTATATGAATGGTATTTCACTTGTATTAAATCTAAAAGCAAATTAATGCACTGCTGTTAATGTTATTCGTTTTTAAGAGTATTTTTAAATACGTTATTAAAATTGCACAAGTGTAATAATATACATTCTGTTATATGATGATCCATTTTGATTGCAATATTTTATTAATTACTATATTTTCAGTAACAAAAAATGAAGCCATATTTCCAGTGGGCTAATTTCCTTTATGTATTTATTATAGGTAGGCTTCTTAACATAGTTTCAATTTTTGTTGCAGGAATTTATTAAAGTTATGACCATAAGAAAGCCTTGCAGTATCATAGGAAGGACTAGAGTCACAACAGAAAATAAATATGCTTTAACAGCTTTATGAACACTTTATTATTACATACTTCTCCATTTTCAAGAAACCCTTCGTCTTTTTGTATATAGTGGATTTCCAAACAGGTTTGCCATGTCTAACTGTATGGCAGTAAGGCACTTAATAGCTGCAGTGGGCCATTTACCTAAACAACGGTATACAGTTTGCCAATGATCTATTGATATTCTATTTATACTACACTCAAAATATTTTGTACTGATACAAACACACACATATATGTGCTCTACAATTTTAAAACCGTAGTTAAGAATTCATTATATATACTTCTTTTTTTGAGGAAGCTACACACATAAATATATGACTACATAAAGTTTAATTTTTGATAAATAAATACTTTAACAGACAAAGGAATATTTGTAAATCCTTACTCAACAAGTAAGAATATAAATAAGTTCCAAACTCATTCAAAGTGTACTGTCATAGAAATTTAACCTCACAATAATCAGCCTAATATTAATCACCTGTATTTAAAATAAAATTCTAACTTTTTCAGAAATGTTATTGATAATTTAAGAACACTTGTATCATAATACATTCAGAAGCTGTTTCCTGGTAGACTACAGGGTGGCCCGTAAGTCCCTACCCATCCATATGTTATTATGTTATATTCAGTTATGCATGTATTATAAATTTGTTTCTTTTTTTCAGAGAAATATGGCCGATGTAAGCCCATTTACACATTTACATTCACAGAACATGGCGTTGCGTAATATGCAGCGAGAATGAGGGACAGTACACAGATATACTGGATACATAAAATATATGGATGGGTAGGGACTTATGGGCCACCCTGTTTTTCACTCATTACCATAATTTTCAGTGTTGTTAGGTCTCTGAATGACTTGATGATGTTATACCTAAACTTGACAATTCACCATTAATAAATTTATTAAAACTTTTTTCTGCATCTTTTTGATCCTGTAAATGGAAAAGTGTACTGCAATTTCAAATTCAAACCCTAAATACAGTTTCATTAACATCTGTTTAAAATATCTATAAAGTATGTTAACATTGTAAAACTTCAAAGGTATGCTGTTTTTTTTTTTCGATTATACTTAAAAGTACCTTTAGATGGTACAGTAATAATGCCCTTAATAATATTAATTACAAAATGCAAGTACTTGTTACAAATCTACCAAAACAAAAATACTGTTGTAAGTGCATAAATGAAAAATGATTTCTGTTTAGAGGAACTGTAAATATATGTGTTTTATTAAATAAACTTTTATTACTAATACTACAAAAATATAGTGTATTAAAAATTTAATTTTTAATATTTTCTTTCCACCTGACAAGTGGTGTAGGCCTAATAAGTATAAGAAATTTGTATTTTCACTTTCAGAATTTTTGGTCTACACTAAACATGGTGAAATAATAATCCTTTGATCCAAGTTGTGATTTATACTACCACAGAATATTATTAAAACAAAAACAGACTTACCTATTTCAACACGATCTGCAGTTTCATTGTCAACTATTGCTGTGTAAATGATGATATCATCTTTGAAATTCATTTCTTCCATGTTAGTCACCATCTTGCAAAATGATATGAAAAGTGAAGTTTTACCTTGCTAGTCCTGCTTGTAAATGGCTTTACTTTATGAATGTCTGCTTTCAGCACATTTATTTTATGAAAGTTTTCAAGGATTATGCTGAGTGTACTTTAGTTTATGACAAATGTGTTATCTGCAGAAGTAATTTAACTCTGCATGTAAAGAGGAATATGGAAAAGTTTGATTTCTTATCTCTTGTCAAAAGTGATGTTCATACTAACAGCTTCTGAACTAAGGTTTCACCAAATCTTATCTTGATATGGATTGTTGCTGATTGTAATTTATTAGAACTTAGAAGGAAATTTCAAGTATTATGACAGAAGATGAAATACTTCAAATAGGAAGTTTTGTGTTAACCTTAAACTTAACTAACAAATGGTAAACATTCTTGTAGGCAGCAAGTAGTCTGAGAAACGTACTATTCAATAGGAAATGTTAAAGAAATGTACAGGCAATTCTCAAAATATGTTTAACTTAATCTAACTAAATAACATTTTACTTTTGTAGAAGAATTTTCAACAAAGAGTTTGTCAAATTGATGTATTGACATTTATTCGTTCTGCCAAATATAAAACTTCATTACTTTTTAAATAAAATTTGGTATAGTTTGAAATGTGTACATTGATAGTAGTATGAAACAACATTCAGTTGTGTTTTGATTTGTGAATAGGACACACAGCAAGGAATACCAGTAACTGGCAGGCAGGAAGACTAGCCATTGAAGTTAGACTTTACCACCAGTCTCAAGAAATTTATATTAAATCCAGAAATACAGTTGCAAGTGGGGTACACAAATCACTAACTCAATGAATTTTACAGTTAGAATAAAGAATATGACTTTGACACTGAAATTCAAATTCTACTTCAGTATTTAATAACATTTTTAAATAAGCTTACAACATCCTTGGTTTTATTAAAAAGTCCCCATCCTAGCTCCAATCAACTGAGTTGTACAAACACTGATTACTTACATGAAACTTGAGCAAGACATGCTCTCTAGACCTCTCAGGGGAGACATTGGCATGGTTTTTATGAATATCATAAGTTGGCACTTATTTCAGGAGATTGGTAGCACAAAACTATTTCCATTTGACTCTAATTTTGGTAACCTGACTCTTTCTGCATAAAATAACTAACTTTCGAGCCAAAAACATCAGTTCTCATTGGTATCTTTGCAACATTTCAAGTAGTTTACATGTCCACTCACAAGTAGGTCCAACACTTAAATGGATGTTTTTCACAACTCATGTTTCTCAGAGCCAAAAAAATTACTCTAACAATTGGCCATAGTCAAAGACTATGATTATGCTACCTGTTAACATATATCTATCCTCATTTTTTGGGTATCAAACCTACATCAAAGTTCAAACTAATCTCTTATCTAAGGGTATTTTCTAAGTTAATATAAATATCTTTTGTTGCTTTCTCTGTGCTATGCCAATGTCAATAAGTTCATATGGTTCTCATGTCCAGTCTTATATATAGTTTGCATAAACACTTTCACAATGTTTTCTCTGATAAGTTAGCATCATTCTAGGAATAATATAAACCTCTAATATTTCTCACCTCTGACTTCAACATATTCTTGGTATATACTTTTGTTATTAGTTAGGTATCACCAATGCATTAATTAATTCTTGCACAACATTTCATTATAATGGGCTACACATGTTATTCCAGATATATATCTTTCACTTCTTGAAGCACTGAAAATAACAAAAAATACCACAATGATTCACTCTTCCCTCCTTTTAGGAAGTTTGAAATTCTTGGTCTCTTAGCAAGCATACTGTTACAAAATCATGTTATATCAGATTATGTAACCATCTTGATTATAAGCATGTTAAAAAGCTGAAGCTTATAATTTGACATGAAAGTTACCAAGACAATATGAATTTGGGAATTTGTAATTGTTAAAGATTTTGTAACCTTTTTAAAGGATGCAACATCTAATTATTAATTTATTTCTCTGTAGCCTAGCTGCAACTTTTGACAAGAATATAAAGATGAAACTTCTGTGTAATTATGGAAGTATTAAAGATAAAGGAAGCTTTTTTTGTATGTGAAATTGGGGAAAAATGAAACTTTCAAAATAAGTCATAAGTATACACACACATACATATTTATAATTAAAATATGTTGGGTTCTTCCAAATATACATATTGTGAATTTTAATGTTTGATTTAGAAACGTGCCTGAAGTTCTCATTATTTCTTTTCTCATACATGTTATTTTTTGACCCATAGATGTATATTAGTACAATCATATTTCAATTTGTTAGTTATTTTAGTCTCTGATTCAATAAACCTAAATCTAGTGACACTTTCCTAATCTTATTCTAAACCACCACCTGTGAGTACAGTTAAACCTGAAATCTTTCAAGTGTGAAGTTAGTGTTTTATAAACTGAGATTAAGGCTTAACCCATTTTATGCTGTTAGTAAAGAGCTCGTGTTATTTTATCAGCACTAGAATTTATCTTAGTGCCTGCACTTGTTTCTTTATAGTTTTCTTTCTTGCATGTTCTTGACTGTGTGTTGTACAATTTTTGCCTGTTCTTAGAATTTGTAGAAAAACTGATATTTATTTAGGAGGTTACAGAGATTAAGCAAATTAAATTTTAAAGCTTTCAGGTAAAGAAAAGTATTTCCAATACTGACATTAAAAAATCACTTTATGCTAAGAGCAATCAATGCTGATAAAACATGTAAATAATTATAGGACCAAAAGTCTTAAAGTCATTTTTAGGTCATAAACATGTTGAAATTGGCCAAGACAAGAACAGAAGTTTTTAAAAACGGTTTATGGCAGTTGCTACCAACCACTTGCCCTTTCTTTGTTCAACAATTTAAAAATATTAAATTGGGAGTTAGTTGTAGTTACTTTGCAATTACAAAGATGTGTTGTGGTAGTTTTGAGGTAGTTTGAAGTGAAATTAAGAGCTTCAGATTATGAGAACTACTATACTCTGAAAAAGAAAAATGACCTAAACTGAACAAACTTGTTATAAAAAAAACAACAACTTATAAATCTTGGTAGAACACAGATAACCCATTATACAGATTTATGCTTAACAACAATCCAATATTTTATTTGAATTTTTTTCTTTCTAAAACATGAATTTCAGTAAAGTAAAGAAATGATGTCATAAAGGCTTTTTCTGTTGTTTTATTTTGTCACTATCTCTGCTACAGAGGACTACTTTTAGGAATTAACAGCTCATTATGCTTCTTCCTGAATCTAAAATTAAAGAAAAAAAAAAGTCCTATCTGTAACCACCACCAGAATCCAAGGTGGCTGTTTCCAAGTTTCTTGCGTTTTACCTAAATGTCTAACAACACAACCTATTGAATTCTATAGCAATTAAAAGTACAATCCAAAGAGGTCACATCTAAACCAGTAATGTCAATTTCATTACAAACAGTAAATTATACAACTTTTAAAGATTTAGTTGAGGATACTTTAATATAATTTCTGGCAGACAGAAAAATATCTTTATTAATTCAATATGAATATAAACTAAAAATTCGTGAAAGTTGTACATTAAATGTTAGAAAAAGAAAAAAGAGTGGTTACATGAATTGTCCCTATAGATAAGTCAAAAGTTCCACAAACGTACTAAGAACTTTTCACTGTCCCACACAATACCTCACTAACTGTGCTGTTATTACTTGCATTACATCAAATGTTACTTATAATAATATTGGAATATTTTGAGGCATGACAAATATTTTTATAACACTCACCTATTCCCATGATTCAGCATAGTTTCCTGAAAACTCATTAACCTCTTCAGAATGTACTTCGTTAGTTATCAGTAACTTAGTGGTTTGCTGTGTTACAGTGCTGCTACAAATAAAGAATTTGGTGTTATGCAATAAAAATATTTACTTCCATGTTTAATTCAAGAATAACCTAATTCTACTTTTTTTTATATTATTTCTTCAAGCCAGGCTAAATCCTTAATGGTTAAGGTTGCTTAAAACAAAATTGGCATGATCTCTTTTGTAGCATGAAACTCTGTATTTCGGCAGCTTCATTTATCGATGAAGTAAACATTTACAATTGTTGTAGATGTTATTTTATGGTATGTGCTGGTAATTCATGAGAGAGAGATGACCTCTGAAGGTATAGGATATTGGTTGAGTTCCTGACTCAGTATAACATTTCAAGACATGACACCTGTTTTGCAGTAGTTTTCTCATAGTACAGATCATGAAAGGTTAAACTGTAGTGCATAATTTTGACATTTTTTTACTTTCTTGTTTTTACTTCACATGTACCTGCTGATTCAAATAGATGATTGATTTGCTAAACTCATCAGTTTTGGTTGTTGTGCATTTCAACTCTTGAAGTACAAGTACACTTAATATTCTCCATTATGAACTTTTTCCTACCAGGTTTTAGGAAAATACTTTGGTATTTGACCCTAATTAACAGTTTAGTCAGTCCAGCTATATTTTTAAAACCTGTTTTTTACTGAAAGTTTCTACTTTTCTATGCACCAGCATGTTATGTAAGAAATTATAGGAGTCCTTTTTAACTAAGTACATTGTATGGATTTTGATAATGATTTATGATACATAAATTATATTGTATCTTGTTATAGAGAAATCTACATTGTTTATATTTCTAGCTACAGGAAATGCTGATTACATGGAAGAAAGATCTCTACAAATTGTTTTGAAGTTTGACGTGATAAGAGAAGAGAAAGAAGATAACTGTGATGGATCAACAGTGAAAACTGAGATAATTTGTAGATTAAAACTTTTACAGTTGTCTTATTGAAGACAATATGTAGGTGTAATTGTGTCTTTTTCTTCAGATTGATTGGTAATAACATATTTGTTGTCAGAAGCTAAAAAACATTTACTACAAGTTTGCTGCAGTGTTGTGAATAACCTCACTGCAGGTTTTCTTGCAGGATTAAAACTGCTGGTCTGCAGTAATATTGATAGTTCACAGGTGTTTCATTAATAATGCTTCATTAGGACTTTCTACTAGTTATTTATGTAAACCTTGTCAGCTGTTTTAAAAATAACCTGAGATTTTAGATGTTTTTTCTGTTTGTACATATTATGTTGTGAATTAACCGTAATATGTGCATTGGTCTGGTATATCATGTTAAACCCAGTCTGCACCTCCACGACATCATTTCAATTGACTGCTGTCTTTTTTACTATAGCCCTATGGCAGAGTTCTTACTATGAAAAGTTCCATTGTAAGGCTGTAATCTTCCGTCCTGCATTATATAATTTATCAAGTGTACTAGAATGATGATTTATCAGTACTTTTCAACAGTTAAGTTGCACAGAACTCAGTAGGCATTACATCTGTTGTCTAGACTTATACACCTTGAAATGGAATATTATGAACATCCACATCTTTATTATGCTGGATAAAATATACAACAGTTGAAGAGATATGTTGGGGAAGTCACTTGTGTCCTGTCAACCGTTCCAGGAGAATTTCTTCTTGATTATATTGTGTACCGTTGCCACTTACCACTGTGTTCATGGATTATCTTTTGTTACAACATTACACTCTTTACTTACCACATCTAATGTTTAACTTCTTTTAGGTCTGAATTATTCTGGCTATAGTTGGTGGGATTATTACTACAGGATATTGAGGATTTATTTTTAATAATTCCTCTTAAAATTAATAATATACATAATTTTAAAATTTGATCTGTTAACTGTGTTGTGATGCTAATTTTCTTCACAAAGAACAATAATAATAGGGTAATTTAAATGAATTTTGAATGTAGCTCTCTTAAAAAGCAATAACATGAGAACTTTGACCCACCTCTAATGAGATGGGTCATATGATAAACCTCTTCTGAATATTGTCATTTGAACAGTTTGTGAGAAAGAAACTTTCCAACATAACAGCTTCTCTCATTCAATGCTGCCCTCTATATTTGTATTTTTTCACTTGCCACTACCTCATATTTAATATGGTTCTATTGTATCTTCACGTGCAAATAAGCATACAGAAACTGTACACTGATATGAGCATGACATACTCTTCTGATACTCTATGTTATTCAGCTTCTCATTTAAACATTTTCATGTTCAGATGTGGAATTTTGCTCCTATATTTTTTTATTTTCACTTAAGTTTCTATTTTGCATTGTTAATAATTTGAAATAGTTCAACATTTTCATTAAAACTAATTTGAGTAAATGTAACTATATTGTTTTCCTTACTATTTAATTTGGTGAATTGATCTTAACTAAATTGTGAATTCAGAATATCATGTTATGACTACATTGTATATCATTTTTCAGGTTTCAGGTTCTACACCTATGACTGAAAAGGTCTTGACCTTAGTTTGACAAGAGCTTAAACACTACATGAAACAACAGACTTCATCTGAACCTGGACAAGTTCTTCTCTTTTGAAAGACCAGATCTTGATGATGACGATTTGGTAAGCCCTTTTTTTTTCTACATCCTATTTTGTTCAATTGTGTATACTATCTGTGGAAGCAGTCAGGCCTCCCTCAGCCCTGTTTGGACATGATGTCACAATTTTGTTACCTTTTCATTATGTGTCTCATCTCACATGACCTCCATGCTTCCTTTTACACACTGCTCCCACATTGGAATACTTTGTTTTTCTCCTCTCTCCAAATATCATGGTACATGCTGACCAGTTACAGACTTAGTTATACACTAGATCTAACATGCTATATTATTCTCGAATTTCATATTTTTTTCTTTTGTTTATCACCAACCAGATGTCATTTTTTCTAGACTCCCAACACCTAAAGTTTATAATAAAAACTTGGGGAGCTGACCCTGAGTCATAGGTTAGGTTTTCCCATACCAAATTTTCCAGACACTGACTTACCCTAACCTCTCTCCTTTGATGCCTGTCTATCATCTATCTCTTTACTGAGGCTCTTCACTAAGTCCTTTCAATGGACACTTACACAGTCATATTTTCCACATTGGTGCATTTATTCTCCTTGGCCCCCTCTCTCCAAAGATGGTTCCTCTGTTGCTAGAATCTTCTGAGTAGGGATGCACTTTTTCTCGCATGTACCTACCTATAACTTAATTTTATGACCATCAAGTAGCACCATTTTTATACTTATTAATTTCTGGAGACATCCCCGAGTCTCTGGAAGAGTGGATAGAGTCTGCATAATGACATTCTTTCATTTCCTTCTTGGTTTCCAAGTTGTCTTGGACTTCACCTGCCCCTGCTCCCATTATTGTTTTCTCAACCCACACCTTCCCAGTTGTTACCTGTTTCTCTCTTCAGGGTTTTCACAGTAGTTGAATCTATTTCTCACCACAGTAACACAAGCCACCAATGGTACCAATGACTACTAGGTGAGTTCTTGCAGGGTAGGTGCACATCCATTGAGATTTGTTTACATATGGTGAGAGTTCAATATCAATCCTCACAAAATTGAGCACGACTCACTGGTGGGTTGTGTGGGTCTTACTGGAGAACTATCATGACCCACAGGTGGGTTATTTGGGACCCAACATGTTAAAAATACATGAAAGAATAAAGACTGGGGAGAAACCATACAGTTGTTTTATTTGTGGAAAACAGTTTCATACAAGTAGTAACTTAAAAAACATTGAAGAACACATACTGGTGAAAACCTTACAGTTGTCCATTGTGTGGAAAACACTTTAATACAAAGAATTACATAATATCACATCAAATAATACAGTTCTATAGTTTGTGAAAAAACATTTGGAACAAGTGTTATCTTAACAATACATCATAGAACACCTACTGGTGAGAAACCTTGCAGTTGTACAATGTGTGGAAAACACTTTAAATCACATGAAATAATATACATTGGGCACAAACCATACAGGTGTTGAGTTTTGAAAAAAAAAAAGTTAAAATATATACTTTGAATATACATCAAAGGACACACACTTGTGAGTAATGTTACATTTGTGGAGTATATAGAAAATAATTTGTATCAAAGGTTGAATTAGAATGACATCTAAGAACACATCTGAATATATTTTTACATATGTAGCCATTCATATAAACTATTAATATAATGAAAAAGGATAAGGTGAAACTTTTACCTAAAAATTATAACCACATGAAGCTTGTGGTTGTTATTAATTATGAAATATGAGAATCAAGCAGCATTGAAACAACTGAATTCAGAAATAACGTGCTATTTTTTATATCATTAAGTTATGTTTAAACCTTCTGTGAATTTTAATTGTATTAAAACTGTCTTCCAACTGTACAAAAGTTTTCTGCAGAATATAAAATCTTCATAACTAAAGGAAATAAAAATGCTTAACATATTAAGGTGCTAAAATGTTTCATGATGAATTTGTTTTGTTATTGTAGTTAAGGTTTGTCATCTGTAACTTAATTAATTACCTCTAGATGAAAATCTCTGTTCAGTGATGTAAAGGTCCAGCATGGCCAGGTGGTTAAGGTGCTTGTCTCATAATCCAAGGGTCTTGGGTTTGAATCCCCGTCACACCAAACGTGCTCGCTCTTCCAGCTGTGAGGGCTTTATAATGTAATGGTAAAAGAGTAGCCCAAGAGTTGGCTGTGGGTGGTGATGACTAGCTGCCTTCCCTCTAGTCTTACATTGCTAAATTAGGGACGGCTAGAGCAGATAGCCCTCATGTAGCTTTGTGCTAAATTCAAAAACAAACAAACAGTGATGTAAAGATTTATTTTAGAATTTTAATAATAAATTCTATAGCACATGTTAAACCTTATTTTAAATTAAGTAATGTATCAAAATGCCTTAAGTGAATGTAGACAATTTATTTTACAACTGGTAAGTTGTTATGCAAATTATGAGCCAAACTGTACTAATTCTGATAATATTATAATCACTACTCCATAAAAAGAAACATCTACTAATGGCAAAGATCTGTGTAAAATGTTTTTACTACTGCATTAACAATATGTTGTTTAACGATTTTTGAAGCTCTATTAACCTCATTATATTCATTGTGCATACAGTTGAAAACAGTCATCAAGTCGTTATACATTTTAACCTCCAACAACTTTTGTATTCATGTAAATATATTATCGAGAATTAAAAGTATTTGTAATTAAAAAAAAGTGGATAAACACCAATTTCATTTACCTTCTTTTATCCCATAATCACTGTTGTTAAATGAAATGTTCTTAAGATTTCTTAGGTATTACTTGTTTGTGACATGGCAAGATAACCAATCAGTACTGATAATTTCAAGACATAATATGCAGGTTTATGTTAATAATTTATGAAGGAGGTATGATCAGGTGGTTAAAGCACTCGACTTGTAATCTGAGTATTGCAGGTTCGAATTCCCATCACACCAAACATGCTCGCCCTTTCAGCCATGGGAGTGTTATAATGTAATGAACAATTCCATTATTCATTGGTAAAAGAATAGCCCAAGAGCTGGCAGAGAATGAGGATGAGTAGCTGCCTTCCCACTAGTCATACTGGTATATTAGGGACAGCTAGCGCTGATAGCCCTCACGTAGCTTTGCAAGAATTTCAAAACAGACAAATCACTTCAACTACTAATGTACTTGAATGTTACCTTAATATAAGCTTTATAAAATAGAATGAAATAATTTGAAATTTAACTCAGATGTTAATTTAGTGTATCCAGATGCTGATTGTCTGATGTTTCTATTTATTTCAATCATAAAATGTTTTAATTGTTGTAGTAAAATCATTTTATTTTATGAAAATTATTAATGTAAAATAGCAATTGTTTTAATAATATTTAAATGTATGCCATAGTCATTCATAGAGTTAAAATTATTTTCTATTGTGTCTGTTAATACTATATTTTACTATGTAATTTTAAATTTTTGATATGATTATTCATGTTTAAAAAGTATGTTTATGCAAGTATAATTTGCAAATACAAGAGTATAAAAATTTGAACCAATGAATACTGAACTTACATGAAGATATATTACCATGGAATGGAGCTAGCAAACTTACTTAAGAAGCAAAGTAACTTCATTACTGTTTATTTGTAATAAATGACTCAATTGCATATTTAATCAAAATGTTTTATTTCATACTACAATTAAGTAAGAACATTATCAAATAATTTAAAGCACAATAACTAAATATAAGTAATAGATGATTTAAATAAATAATTGAGACATTCATAAAATGTTAACGAATGTAATGCCTAAAGGTAACTAGGATGCATTTTTGAAAAGGTAAACATATGATTTAACTCAATAACATGTACATATTTGATTTCTAAAGTATAACTTGTAATCGATTTTACAATTTTAACAGTTTAATTTATGTATTCGTGGTGTAAAGTGAAAAATATCTTTTTTGTTTAACATTGTTAAACTGTTGCTTTGAGAAAAGGTTTTGAGTGAAATATCAAAAATAGAATGTTTTAACTAACTCTTAACATTCTGAGAGAAGAAATTTTTAAAATGTCTGTAGCCCAGCATTGTCTGGACTTGCACTGCTGGAAACCTGGTTTTGATACCCATGGTGGTCAGAGCACAAAGAGCCCATTGTTTAGCTTTATACTAAACTACAAACAAACAAATCACTTCTGTATTTAATTATACATAATAAAAGGTTAATTTGTACATTACAAGTAAAACAAATATTTCTATGAGACAGTTAATATAGCTAATTGTGTTTTCATTGAATAATTAATTTGTATGTGTCACAAAATACTCTGCAAGAAAAATTATTATTATTAGAAGGCAAATAATATAACTGACATCTTGTAGTACATGAATTATGTAAAAAAGTTCTTATCATATATACCGTTTTAATTTATAGGTAAATCCATAATTTGAACCAAACAAATATTACAGGGTAGCTAATACTCTACCTTATATACCTTTAGGATTACCCATTGTTGTATATATAAAACTTACTAATATTGTTAATTCATTAGTTCTACAGTTTTAATTTCTAGAATTCATATATCATACAATACTACCTGTCCTGAAAATATTTTAATATTTATCACACCTAACATTTTGTTATTGATAAATGAAACCATTACTTTATACTGTAGTATATGATTATAGTTTTAGCTTCTATATTTAATCTACATGGCATATGTTTTTCATTTTCTATCATTCTGTATGTAAAACACTTATTAATACAGCTAATTTATTTGTTCCATAGTTTTCATTACTATACTTCGTTCTATAATATACCTTTATTACCTATTCATCCAAAAGAAGATATTTATTGAAATTTATAGTTTATAAAATATTAATTAGAATAATTTAGTGAATAATTTAAATTTCATGTTTAGCTTTATAAGTTAATACACATATAATTGCTTTGCTAAAGTTTAAGGGATTGTATTTCACCCTGTTTAAGTACGTATTTAACCACTTCTATAATAGAAATTAAAAAATAGTATTCTTATCTGTCTGTAACTATTTCACAAATCTTTCGGCATAACCTGACAGGCCTCTACTAAACCTAATCACACACACGTGTTGTATCTGTCTGAACGTCACTAATTTTGAAATTAAATTATAGAGAGACCAAAGCAAGTTACCTCCAAATGGTGTGGACACTTCAGTCCTAATGAATATTTGTTGTGACTCATGACAGTGAAAACTATGACAACTTTTTACTTAAAATGGTGGCTAATAGAATTCAATGTTCAATATCGTGGGGGAAAATATCAATGGAAAAAAAAACAGTTACGATACATGGTGCATGTTAATGTGTATGAATATATATTAAATAGTGCAGTGTAAACATGATACATATAATTACATTACAATTGTCCAACTTCAACGTAATCTTCAAATTAGCTATAATGTTATAATGTCACAAATATTGATTTTTCTAGAAAAAAATTTGAAAAATACTAGATTAGTGTTTTCTGAAAATTCTTCCCTGTGAACTAATTATTCACGTTTCTAATAATTGTATTAAAACATCTACTATAATTCTCTTTTTTGGAGTTTCATATATAAAACTCTTATTTCATCATATCCCAAGATGTTTTAAGCAGATATAATTAATATATATAAGTAAAATTACAAACCTTAATTGGAACAAATTTCTCAAGTAATGAAACAGATCACAAAAGTGTTAGGTAGGGAATACGATCTTAGATCAACTGTTCAGAATTATAGTTCATCATTCATAAATTTGCAAGACAGATCAGACAATAGGTGAGAACTGAAATTTATTGTTAATATAAGAAGCTAGAATGTTTGTTTTTGAATTTCATGTAAAGTTACACGGGAGCTATCTGCACTAGTTGCCTCTAATTTAACAGTATAAGACTAGAATGAAGGCAGCTAGTCTTCACCACCCATTGCCAACTCTTGGATTACTCTTTTACCAATGAATAGTCGGATTAGCCGTCACATTATAACGCTGAAAGAGTATGTTTGGTGTGACGGGGATTCAAACCCACGATCTTCAGATTAAAGGTCAAGCGCCATAACCACCTGGCCATGCTGAGCCTTTTCGGTATGCCTACTGCTCAATGTACTAATATCTGCAGTATGTTCATGCAGTCGAGTATGTGATTATAATAATTACCACAGCGGTATGTCTGTGGACTTGTATATAACGCTAGAAACTAGGTTTTGATACCCGTGATGGGAAAAGCACAGATAAACCTTTGTGCTTAATTACAAACAAACATAATTAAAAAACATGAGTTTAAATTTTTATTTTATTATTATTATTATTATTACAGTTTCATATGACGCTCGAATTTTGAAATATTTTATGGAAAACTATTTCCGTGTGTGTCTTTGTTGTTTGTTTCTTTTTTCATACATTTTTCTTACTTAAAAGATTAATTTCGACACCTGGTAACGCAAGAAAGCCTGATTGTACAGCCGAAGAATTCTTTTACTTTCAGCATTACGACTCAATCGGCATGGTCAGGTGATTAGGGCGCTTAACTTGCACCATGAAGGTCACGAGGTCGAATTCCCGTCCAGCCAAACATGCTCTTCCTTTCAAAACCAACAAACAAAATAGTCAAATGATGTAAACACTAAATTTTAAGCAGTCAACACAACACATTTCCTGGTCACACACACACACATATAACTCCTATCTAGCGAAAAAGGGTTTCTGGTTGGAATCCCGCTAGTTTCTAGTTTACACTTTTTCGAAAAATGAACAGCAAAGAGTTGAAATAAAAGAAAATGCAGAATCTTTTCAGTTCTTGGTAACAAAAATATGTATTAAAACAAAATAAGCAATTTTCGTGAGCTCCATACAGTATGAAAGAACTTCATGTATGTTTGCTATTTTACACTCTTTTCCTTTGTTTGATGCAAAGCTGGAGGATTTTGAAGAAAGAGCCCTTAATTTATTTTCTTTTGAGAAAAAAAAGATAGAAGATGATCGTATTGAAGATTTGTTATTTGATACATTGATACAATTAAGGCCTATAATTTTTCTTTGTGCTAAATTTTGAAGATAATAGGACGAGATGGTAAAAACAAGTTAATCTCCATTTTAACTTTGTCAAAGAGAATGATGGAGCTATAGAATGAGTTGCCGCCCCTTTACCTCACTTCAAGAGGGATTGGTGATTTCATTGAAAGCAGGCCATGTCAGAGGTTTGAAGAGGACCGGACCACTTCTGTTTTTTGAAGCCCATGGCTATAAAATTAAAAACAAAACGACGCACGAAAACAAAATAAGACAATCATTAGCCTAAAAGAAAAGTGAATCGTAATTTGAATATTTCATATGTAACATAGGTTTATTGACATTTAGCAAATGCTTTTTAAGCCTCTTTCTCTGCACAAAAACAAGTCTTAAAAATGAAAAAAGAGAAAAAAATAAGATAAGTGTCTAAATATGAAGTCCCTTTTGAGTTTGAAGGTCTAGCCAAATAGCCCTCATGGCTTCCCTCACACACTTTCTAACTGACCCTAATTGAAAGTAGAGGATAAGATTTTAATATTTCCAAAGATGGTTATGAAGGGACAACCTTCAAGTAATAAACGGTCTCCTCTTCTTTGTAGATCATGTTATTAAAAGTTTGTAAAAGTGAATGGAAATTAAAAGGAAAAACCATGTAAAGCATTAAAATTATATTTACTGGAAAATGTAACGACAATTACATTACTACACTTTAAAGAAACACTGTGGATATACTGTTGCAGGGCCCGGTATGGCCAGGTGATTAAAGCACTCGACTCGTAATCCTAGGGTCGCGGATTCGAATCCCTGTCACACCAAACATGCTCGCCCGTTCATGTTACGGTCAATCCCACTCTTCGTTGGTAAAAGAGTAGCCCAAGAGTTGGCGGTGGGTGGTGATGACTAGCTGCCTTCCCTCTAGTCTTACACTGCTAAATTAGGGACGGCTAGCACAGATAGCTCTCATGAAGCTTTGCGCAAAATTCAAAAACAAACAAACAAAACACGTTGTTACAGAATTAATATAATCTGTCTGAACTCGATGTATGAAGTGAAAAAATGTTAACTACACTTCAAATTTATTAAATGATTAGTCCTTTTCAAAAAGCAGTAGATTGTGATGACTATGTGAGTTTATTTACACGTGACAAGTGCGAGACTTTTACGGGATAATCAGCGAAAATGGTTTAGTCGATAGACTATTATCATTAACTGTTAAACTCGGCAAACCTGTCAGACACAGCGAAACGTCATGTTAGTACGCATGCGCCAATTTTTCGCGTCACCTGGCGACACAACGACGCCGTTGCTCAGGTGCTAGAAAGCTGTTGTTTGCAGTGGAGAGTAGTGGTGTGTTTGTAAAGGTTGTACAAACGAAACAGTGTATGTGAATGAGTGTAAAACCATTGCGATGTAGGGTTCCTGACAATCGGCTAGTAATAACTTGACTGTGTCATAAATATTATATTGGATTTATATTGGATAAACAAAGAACAAACAGAAAATACGAGATCGAAACTGCTTTGATCAAGGTAAGCATTAGATGTAATTTTTATTAGAATTCGACGAATTGCATTCCGAGCCCGAGCAACGTTTTCAGGGCAACCACCTCACGTCCGGCAGTGGCGGCCTCTAACCCGCTTATCTTTGTGTGAGTGTCATACATAGTTATATGTTGGCAAAAAACAAAACAAAAAACTTTGTGTGGGCTCAATATTACTAAAAATAATAAAAAAAATATTAAGGATAAATTGCTTATAAGAAATTAGGCTGTTAACCAGTACGAAAGTTACATCCACTTCTCTAAGCCTGCTCTTTGTTTGTCTTTCAAACGTATATGAAGAATTATGGGATATACAGATCTTTGTTTTACAACTGTATTTGTTATCATTCTCCAGTATTGTCGATTTGTAAACAATGAACAAAATACACTGTTGCAGAATTAATATAATCTGTCGAAAGAGTTTCTAGCAGTGCATTAATATTTTAGTATTACGAAGCATAAGGGAAGATGAAGTATAACTAAAAATCATCCCTCTCACGAAAAAAAAATGTTGAGCATAAATAATGTCTGGGTAAAAATGGCGTTATCTTACTAGAGCTTAACCATTTCTTGTATAATATCTAAAAGGCACATGATGATACACATGCCACATGGCGGGCATGAAATATCCTCACGCCACTTGATAGAATCCTGCATGTGGTATGACATTGAACTCCAAATCTACTTAATAAAACTTTAAAATGTTTTTCATATGATTGGAATTTACGTTGTTAAACCTAACCCAAACGCTTCAGCTGATATAATCTATACCTTAAGAACTGAGGTTCGTATACTAAAACTTCCATAAGTGTCGAGAAGTGTACATGGATGATGGTAGCTATTTTCTTTACACCTTCTGCAACTATGCAGGAAAAGTAACAGCCTAAATTGTAACTTCACAAAGACACGAAGGTCCTATTGCCGCAAAATCGCACTAAGGATTGTTAGTGGGTTATAAGAGTAACGGCTTGGTGTGCTGTTGCCCAGCTGTCTTTTCTCTGTGCTATCAATCTAAGTGTAGCTTTGCGCGAATACCCAAGACAAACACATATAATCTTATACAAATAATACACCAATCAAATCTTGCGGGAAAACTAACTTTTTCTTTTTAATGCTAAAGACATCTCTTAGCTTCTTCAACACCATGTCCCATTCTACAGGGCTCGGCATGGCCAGGTGGTTAAGGCACTCGACTCGTAACCCGACGGTCGCTGGTTCGAGTCCCCGTCACACCAAATACGCTCGCCCTTTCAGCCGTGGTAGCATTATAATGTTATGGTCAATCCCACTATTCGTTGGTAAAAGAGTAGCTTAAGAGTTGGCGGTCGGTGGTGATGACTAGCTACCTTCTGTCTAGTCTTATACTGCTAAATTGGGGACAGCTAGCGCAGATGGCCCTCGTGTAGCTTTGCGCGAAATTCAAACCAAACCAAACCCACTCTACAGAACCAACATGTGAAGTTGGAATTTGCTACCACCAGGAAAAAAGAAACAAAAAACTCTGTTCCCCTTCAAACTTCCGAAATAAGTTTCGAGTGTCTTGTTGTCTTTATTTACTGTGACCTCAAACTAAACTTGACATTGGGAGATTTGTTTATCAACAAATATAGCGGTAAAGAGTGAAGATTAGTTTAATCACGTTTGTTTTTCTTGTAGCAAAACCATATTGGGCTATCTGCTGTGATCACGGAGGAAAATCGAACCACTGAGTTTAACTTGGGTAAATCTGCAAACTTACCGGTTTTTCAGTGGAGTTATTTTAATCATATACAACATTTGAATATTTTTGTATACAATTAAAGCAAAGCTTCTAAGACTACTTGTCACATCCCAAAGTGAATATGGTTGTTTATATGTATATATATATATATAACTTTTAATTTGATAATTCAAAGTTTCCTTCTGTGATAACCGTTTTATAATTGTGTAAACTACTGTAGAGAAATAAATTAAAAATTGTGTTGTTCTAAAGTTGTGACTGTAAAACTTAAAAGTTTTAAATATTTTCGATGCTTTGTCTCTTTCCCCCTGTAGACTTATAACGTCAGAAACCATGTTTCAATACCTGTAGTGGAAAGAGTACACATAGTCCTTTGTATAGCTTTGTGCTTAACTACAAACAAACACAAGTATTGTCTTCATGGTATACAATTGATCCAACTTGAATAAAGTATGTAGCTTTTGGTAAGTAAGCGTTTTCGAGTACCACCGATCCACCTTGAACAAAATATTCCTTTTGATTTGTAAACGTCTTCATGGTACAATCGATTCGGTTTCAATAAAAAAGAACCTATTAAAGAGTATTATTCCTCTAGCTATATAACTCGAGTACAAATGCATTTTCCAAATTTTTTTGTTATTTTTGAAATTCGCGCAAAGCTACACGAGGGCTATCTGCGCTAGCCGTCCCTAATTTAGCAGTGTAAGACTAGAGGGAAGGCGGCTAGTCATCACCACCTACCGCCAACGAATAGTGGGAGTGATCGTAATATTATAACACCCCCACGGCTGAAAGAGGGAGCATGTTTGGTGTGATGGGGATTCGAACACGCCACCCTCAGATTACGAGTCGAGCGTCCTAACCACCTAGCCATGTCGGGCCACGTGAGGAGAATTTATCCAGTCTGGCATGAAATACTTTTGGCTTTATCTACTTTTTTTATTATTATTATTCAGGAAGGGGAGCAAGATTTATTTGACCTACTCACTTCTTGAATATAACTCAAATCGTTCCAATGTATGCAAAAATAGCAAATCTGCGGTAAGCGACATATACCGTTATGTTTTTCTTTTATGAATATTCGACAGTTTGTTATTTTTTTCAAAAGGACGTTTAAAAGTTGTAAGATTGAGATCAATTTATTGTTTCGATGTACTCAGGGAGAAGATTCCGAATGTTACATTCTGAGGTAACAACTCAGGACTTTTGTCTTTGTACTAAATTGAGTCCATTTTTATAACAATCACTGCATTTGGTGTACATAAATGACTTATTACAGTTTGAACGAAACTCATTGGCCCGGCATGGCCAAGCGTGTTAAGGCGTACGCCTCCTAATCTGAGAGTCGCGGGTCCTCATCCTCTTCGCGCCAAACATGTTCGCCCCTTCAGCCGTGGGAGCGTTATAATAATGACGGTCAATCCCACTATTCGTTGGTAAAAGAGTAGCCCAAGAGTTGGCGGTGGGTGGTGATGACTAGCTGCCTACCCTCTAGTCTTACACTGCTAAATTAGGGATGGCTAGCACAGATAGCCCTCGAGTAGCTTTGTGCGAAATTCAAAACCAAACAAACTTTAATGGAACTCTGCTATCGAGTCATGAACTTATGATATTTACATATGAACATATTTTACAAGATTTGTCATTGAAGGCAAGATATCTGATAAAACATTCTAAACGAATACTCGAATACCACAGAAATGTTAGTAGTGAATAAAGTATAACTCCATTAATACGTTGGGAAGATCTTTATTTAAAAAGTTACCCCAAAGGATTGCCACTTAACGTTTTCCCAGTGCCACAGCGGTAAATCTACGAACTTACTTCACTAGAAACCGGGCTTCGATGTCCGTCGTGAACGCAGCATATTGAATAATAAGTGATTTTTTATTCTACTTCTTTGATATGATTTTTGTCCATTTCATAACTTTTTTAACAAGTGTAACTGTTGATAGTTTTTATAGGTTTTTAACCTATACGCCAGTCACTACTTCTTCAAACAGCTAGATGATGTTATTTGGAAAAGTGTAAAACATGTATGTGTTATAACTAAGGTGTGTTTGTGTGTTTTTCTTACAGCAAAGCCACATCGGGCTATCTGCTCAGCCCACCGAGGGGAATCGAATCCCTGATTTTAGCGTTGTAAATCCGGAGACATACCGCTGTACCAGCGGGGGGCCAAAATTATGTTTTTCTTATAGCAAAGCCACATAAGGCTCTCTGCTCAGCCCACCGAGGGGAGTCGAACCCCTGATTTTAGCGTTGTAAATCCGGAGACATACTGCTGTATTAGCGGGGGGCTTAAAAACAAATGTACAGTGAAAAGGGCGAGCATGTTTGGTGCGACCGGAATTCGAACCCGCGACCCTTGGATTACGAGTGGAACAACTTAACCCACATGGCCATGCCGGGAAGCGGAAATAAAGCAAATTTGATAAACTTTTTAAAGGCACCGGCGAGAATCGAACTCGCGATTTCCTGTTTATTAGACAGACGCTTTAACCAACTAATCCACGGCGCCGTCTATAACTAACGCTTTATTAAAAGATTCTATGCTGGTTTATCGCGAGAACTGGACGTTTAATGTCCACGACTGACACTGCGCACTTAGCGTACCAAAAAATAATATTCGCACTCTCGTTTTATTTTACACAGTACGGAAATATATCCATCGTTAATCCATCTGTATTTATTTTTATAACTTATAAACCTTTTAGAATAATTGTTATGTAAGAAATAAATTATGTTATATTTTATTATCCTCACAAAGTGCAACTCTTAATATTTGAATCATAAAAAGAGTTTACAATTTTAAACCTTCTGTAGTTAGGCTAAGGTTGAAAAATGTAAATTGATCGTGATTCTCTGTTTTATTGTAGGTCAATATTTTAACTAGCCTTGACCTGTCTGTGCAAAGGGCATGAGAAATATTACTGTACGAGTACGTCCTCGTTTGGTTTGTAATCTGCTGACAGGTCGCGAGTGGTTGGGGTCTTCAGACCGGAAACTTTAAAGCGGTTCTAACGGAAGTCATCTATTATAACATTTACGAGTTTTATCAGGCTTCAATATGACATTGAAACTAGAATAACACGATTATGATCAAGTAAACTGTAGATGAGGCTTCACACGACTATCAGCGTAACTAGAACCAACATAAAATATTAAAAAATTACATTATTTGATTGTAAAACTGCACGTGACCACTAAATATCTGACGTTGAAACTGGAATAATTTGTGAATGATTACATCGTAGATAAAGATCCACATGACAATCAGCAACTAGGCTAGTTAAGAGCCGTACACTGAGTAACCAGCGCTGAAAAAAGACATGCATAACTGTTATAAGCTATATTTTTAATGTTATTGTTATAGAATGTTATAGACTACATAATATTAAGATCTAACAAGTTCTATAATGTCTTGAATATTAATAATCGAGCGAGTACACGAAGTGTACAGATATAACTACGAGTAGACTGTTCAGGAATGGTGAATAATAAAGTTGTAGTAAATCAGAAAGTTCAGTTCAGTTAAATAATATGTTCTAGCGAAATTCTCGAATCAGTGCTATGTCTGTTCTGCTATTATACAGATTAGCTGTAGTATTAAACAAGTAAGTTTAATATTACGTTAGTTGTAGTACTGATAGTCAGATATTTCCGTTTGAGCGTCTTTTGCAAACTTAGGCGTAAAAATACAAGTTACAAAAGTGTACAGGCTGTAGAAACGTTAAAAAACAAAACAATTTTTTGTTACATGGACTAGATTTCAAGTTATTTCACAAAGTAATTTAAAAGAATCCGCTCAATAAAAGAACGACGACAGTTGATGTAAGAACAAATCATGTTTTACGAATACTGGAATGTCTCGTGAATTATATACATTTATAATAGATAGCTGTAGACGTTCTTGTGACGAAGTAGATAATACACTCGTTTTGTACAGTGCGGCATGATTAATTCACAATATTTATGCAGTAGTTTTGCAGTTTCTCTTATAGAGGGCGAATACACGAATTAATGAAAAAGGGCATGACGTACTTAATTTACTGTACTTGTGTCATAGTTGACTGTCAACTTTAGAACTTAATTGGTATGACTGATGAAGACTGTAATAAAAAGCTTAGTTTAAGTTGTTCAAAACATTACCCTAAAATACAGCAAAAATAAAAATTATTTTATTTCTATAAAGTTGATATTATACAACTTTCAAGTTCATACCCTACTTTAGGTAAATCCACTGGTTAACTCAAGAAACCAGCTAAAACTAAAACGTTGTGTATAAACTGTGTTGAAACACAGGTATTCTCATTTTCACTATGTTTTTATTCGATTTATTGATATTACAATCTCTTCAGTGTCATCTTCAACGTAAAGATTAGTTGATGTTACTTTTGTGTAGGGCATTGCGTAATTTCGTGATTAGTGTGCCGCGCCATGAACCTGAGGATCTATAATTGTAAACTCGCGCTTTGCACTTAGAGGCCACAGGTTCGTTATACAATTGACAGTTGAATCCCACTGTTCAATTAGAGTAATCAAAGAACTGACGACGGACAACTAGTGACATTCCTTCTGTCCCATCAATTCAAAATCACCGCAGCTAGAGAAATAGCCATTTGTAGCTTTGCACGAGTATTCAAAACATAAATAAACACAATATATTAAGTAACGTTTTGGAAGAAGAGGTCAAAAGCATCTGACCCTCCCTGGTTCTCAAAGACTAAATCTCGACAATAGACAGATAGAAATATAACGTTTTTGCACTTACTTTCGTGGGTATTCGAAGCGGTTTAATCGTGTTTGAAATTTATCGCTCTCTCATATTTTAATATAACAAAACCAAAACTTGCTCTGAGGGTAAGTCAGACATCGTAAAGCAATATCCGCCAGAAGCATCAATGCCAGTCATATTCAGAATGTTTTTTGGTGGTGTTTTGTTGGTTTTTAGTGCCAAGCCTTACACTGGGCTGTCTGTGCTCTGTTCATTACGGATAGTCAAACCATGGATTTTAGCATAATAAATCTTTCAACTTACTATAGGCATTCTGGAGAGACTTTAAGAAAGGTGGGAGCTATTGATTGTAACATTTATTATTGTGACTCATATAGAAGGTAAATTTAATCGCGTGGGAGCTGTTTAGTGAAAAATTTATTGTTGTGACACGTGTAGAAAAGTGAATTTAACCGAATGGAACCTGTTGAGTGTAAAATTTATTGTTGTGACTCGTGTAGAAAGTAAATTTAACCGAGTGAGAACGTTGAGTCTAAAATTTATTGTTGTGACACGTGTAGAAAGAAAATTTAACCGAGTGGGAGCTGTTGAGTGTAAAATTTATTGTTGTGACTCGTGTAGAAAGAAAATTTAACCGAGTGGTAGCTATTGAGTGTAAAATTTATTTTTGTGATTCGTAAATTCAGTAAATTTAACTGAGAGTTATTTTCGTAAAAATGTCGAGTCAAACATTATAGTAATGCAGTGCATTTTAATAAAGATGTTTACACTTGACTGGTAATTTTAGGTGACATGAATATTTTGTGTAGACTTTTGTAAAATAGTTAAATAGATAGTGTTGAAAGTGTATATATAAGTTAGTGTATCCTTCGGTCTCTCTTCTTCTAGATCTTATTTAGGGCACGTCATTTGGGAAGCCCATATGAATTTACTAGGACATCCGTGTTTTGTGTTCCTTTGACGTAAGACAGAAAGTATTATGTAATTTGTTTCCGTTCGTGTAATGCGAGAACTACATTTTCTCTAAGACTCATGACAATTATACGCTTGCTTGCACAGGTTACAGTTTGCTTAATTAGCCACTAATTAAAGTGGGAATAAAACAGAGAAACGACATGAATACCTGTCTGTATTCAGTTGGTAAGAACATTCATTTCTCTGTGTTTAGTTTTTAGTATTATTATCCATTCTGTTTATTATTCTTGTCGTTGTTGTATATGAATAACTTATTTCTCATAATTCAGGTGATAATGAATTTGTGAAAGGAAAATTATAGGGCAATGAAAACAATTATTTTAAAACATTTTTTCTCGCTTTTTCTTCGGATTTAATAGGTTATGCGTTTCATAGCCCAAGTTAACGATTACCTGAGAGTACAAAAATGAAACATTTTTTACTACATAATTTCCCGTTCGCTAACACCTTAACATCATAATATATCTGTTAACATGTGAGTTTTACTATTATTACTTATTTTAAAACTCTAAGAAAAAAAAAAGGTAAAAATATTAACCATCTTATTAATAGCATAAATTAGAAAATAAATTTACCTCTCTAACTGAAATAAACGAATAACAACACATCTTATTTTCTATCTATCCAACACAATCAGAAATTTTTAGGTTTAATCTTGTCCTATGGTTTTCTTGTCCAAGGTTTGCTTATGAGTCGCGATGTCCTTCAAACCGGTCTTATTTGGCATAATAGGTGGCAAATAATAAATAAATAAAACATTGACAATTTTGTGTTATATAAAGGAATGGGAGAGGGAGTGTGACAAAAACTCAAGTACGTTTGCGTTTGACAACAATTATTAGATACCCAGAAAACCGAAATGTTAAGGCATTTGAACCTTAAATGAATCCAAAAAACGATTAGTTGTAATAAATTGATGCTGTATTAATAAATTTTGTTCACATCGTGAAACTTTATAGTACGGAACTCCTGAATCGTAAGACAAGGAATTAAAAGATAATGAGATTATTTCATACATACGAGATCATTAGTCGCATGCGAGATAAATAACTTGTACTTACAACATAATAAAGTATCTCGTACATGCAAAATAACATTATTATTTAATAAAAACCTCACCGTTAATCTCCGTATCATACACAGTGTTAAACAATGCTTCGGTTAGTGATCATAATACAATTATTCAAATGGGTTTTTTAATAAATCTTCTTGACTAATTTAATTTACAGAATTCTTTTTATAACATTTCTTAGAATTTTCACGTTGTTTCAAAATTATCTCCAGCTTATTCCTATAACGGAGCTATCTGTTTGGAGAACGTTCGAAGTAACGTAATTAAGGTGTATATATACAGAGAAATTGTGATTAGTTCCGAGAAATCAATTATATATCGCCAGCCATTTTGATGACGTCATCTAAAGCCCGACTAAAGTCAGCTTCTTTCTGTAGAATGAAATACACTTGCCGTGATATTGCCTCAATTATTGAAACTCGTAACAGAAATCCTATATAACCAACCGCTTAAGGCTAGGTGTAGACGAGTGATTAATATGCTTGGACTATGTATCAGAGTGTTCATGGTTGGAGGCTCGACGCCAGGAAAACGCGCTCTGCACTTTTGGGTTGTGAACACCATATTTTTAAAAGTGGCAGTGAAATAAGAGCTAGGAGCGAACACTCTCCACTACCTGCGTAACTTTGCGCGAAAATTTTGAAAGAGACAATTATGTTAAAAATTATTTTAAGTTGAACTAGAGAAAAATAGGTTTAACTTATCGAAAGCAGTTGTTGTGATGTTATATATATATATAAAGTTTTACAGAATTTTCAAAAATAAACCACATTTACAAATATAAGTTATGTGCTCAAAGGTTAGTAAGGTTTAATTAATCGCCTTTATCTTATCAACCACATATAAACATGCAGTAGCTAACACTAATATTTTATACTGGCGGTATTTAAATTACTGTTTACCAAAAGGCTCTTCAAAAAGCAACATTATCGGCTTTTTTTAAAAGTCCTTTTCTTTAATTATGGCTAAACCGTGAAAGAAAATAAAGAGAAGTATTGTTTTTCGTTTTTTTTTGGAATTTCGCGCAAAGCTACACGAGGGCTATCTGCGCTAGCTGTCCCTAATTTAGTAGTGTAAGACTAGAGGGAAGGCAACTAGACATCATCATCCACCGACAACTCTTGGGCTCCTCTTTTACCAACGAATAGTGGGATTGAAAGTCACATGATAACGCCCCCACTGCTGCAAGGGCGAGCATGTTTGGTGTGACGGGGATTCGAACCCGCGACCCTCGGATTACGAGTCGAACGCCTTAACCCACCTGGCCATGCTGGGCCAAAAGACAAGGAAAATGTGACCCTACACAAAATAATATTGTCAAATTAATCAAACTTTGATATTCTAACCACTTGACAAATAAATATTTATTTATTTAATAGAAAAAAAAAGCAGTTGAGCAGTAAACATCTGAAATTACAAGAAGCATTTACTTTGTCACCACAGCTGTTGATAAGTGACTCACCCTCTCTGCTTAGTTTCCTAGGCAACCGAAAAACTAGTAAAAAAGAAAGTATGCATTCGCGTTGAGTTGTGTTTAAAATATAACCTTTTTTTTTTTTCGTGTGTGTTTCACCTGTTTTACACAAATATTATATTCCTGCAGGCATTGGGCGGAACAGAACTGAGTCTAAATAGCCACGAGCAATGTTATACTGTTACTACCTCGAGAGAAATGTGTCCTGCCTGCAATATCGAGTCTAACGAAATATTACGACTTAACTTTTACGTAGAAGTATTATAGATAGTCAGCTTCGGTCAAATTATTTTGACATGACCAAAATTGATATCGCATTTTTACAGTCCTCAGTTATAACGTATTTGGAAATAGTGTTCTAAAATTAGGGATTAATTGGGGTGATAAACGGATGGAAATTGTGATTACCACCAATAAAAGATGAATAATTTTAAACTTAATCACATGCGTTCTACGAATTCAGATGAAGGTGAGGTATGAATATTATTTATACTTAATAAATAGGTAGTGTTTAGTATGTAGGAATGGGCCGGGTAGAAATGGCTGACGCACATTACCTATTGCTTATTATCGTCTCACAGATGTTTGATAACAATCTAAGATAATTTTATAAATATCTCATTTTGGTTCTCAAATATATTAAGATTTCCAGTTTAGCTATAAACATCGATAAGGTTGAGCATCGGCGAGCAGCGTAACAACCACTTGTTTTGCTCATTTTCTAGATTCTGGCGTCAGAAGAGCTAGTTTTTCTATGCTTGAAGTTGTTGCAATGACTTGCATACCAAATTGTTGCATTTTAACTTGGGTAGTGCAGAATCAATATAGCGTCTCAATAAGTTAACATACGATGTTCAATCTGTTAGGCCTAAACTGCTGCATTCATTGCAACTGTCATTCATTATGAAATACTGATTGGTATACTTTAGAGGGGAAAATCAAATAATAAAAAAATTGAAAGCAATAAGGATGATATAGGGATAACAATGACAAAAAGTACAGAAGTAGGGTAGAAATAAATATACAAAAATAACTAAATACGTAGCCATTAAGTCGATGTTACGAGTTTATGCGAATCACCCATTGTGAGACTTCACAGTATTATTCAGTTTAAATGCTTCTGTTTAAACTTAAATTAATGCAGCTGATAGAAAGTCAACGCTTAGTTCAAAATATTAGGTTACTTATGTAGAGATTTTTCTATATTTACATTTACCTTGTTTCTGTACTTTTTTGGCATTATCATCCTGCATCATCCTTTTTGCTTTTCACTTGGTTGAATTGGTAGTTTTATGCTTACAAAGATAAGGGTTAGCTTATGGAGATTACTTATTCTTAAAAAAGTGAAGTGTGACTGCATGAAGACTTCTTAATTTTACTAAAAAGGTAAGTGTGATTACATGAAGGCTAGTTATTTTTAAAAGGTGAAGTGTGGCTACATGCAGACTACTTATTCCTAAAATGGTGATGTGTGACTGCATGGGGACAAGTTATTCTTAAATAAGTGGCTTCATTCGCGCATCCCCAGAAAGTTATAAGATATATGGATGGGTGGGCCACTCTGTAGATATGCAAGCGATAAATACATGTTGAACATTCCAAATTAGAAAAACAATACAGTAAAGGCAAAAGTTTTTATTTATATAAAATATATATATATTATAGAATAATAACTTCGACTTCTTGACATATTTATAGTTAGTAACTTGAAAGTGTTCTATTCATGAAAACAAAAAATATATGAATTATGAACAACAATCACAGTCATTCGTGATGACGAGAAACTCATTTGAAGTAAAAATGTATCTCAACTCTCTTTGTTAAACTGAAGATGACCTAAGAAAGTCAAAACTTATTTTAATGAAGATTTTAATACCTATACCAGCCATTTTGAGATACATAATCAGAGTCATTGACTACCAGAAGAATATAATGATCAATGGTATGTTCAGAATAACACAGGAACTATTATTGTTGATAAAATGAGGAGTAGTTTAAAACCACACACACATAATCAGTTAATGCGAGCTGATCATTTGGGTATTCCATTTTATTTGTTGTCTCCAGACGACACCTGAAAGTTAGATATACAATATAGCACTTGTCACACTAACGACTAGCGATCTAATTGAAAAGTGTTTTAGATTACGCACGTAATATTATAGCAACGTGTTTTTTATTAATTATTTGACTTAGTGTCACACTGGGAATTCGAGAATTCTTGGTTTGAGGCCCATTGCCACGATAACGCATTCCGCTCTTTTGAAGTTATATGTGTATTATAAAGGTACCTTTAAAATCCCACTATAAGGACAGACATAAATAGCCCAAGAGATAGCAGTAGATATTGTTGACACACTGCGAATTTCTTGCCAATTAGTTCAAAATCAAGAACAACTATGCGCAGACAGCTCATGCTGTAGTTTTGCGCGAAAATTTAAAAACAAATGAAACAGAGCCTTCTACAACTTTATTGCAAACTGTGCTCGATTAAGTTAAAAATATTTGTTTTGAGTTAGCCTTTACACTATTGAATGAACATATAACAGTTATACAGAATATATTTCCTCCTCTTCATATACCTGACCAGAGGGAAGGCATCCAACCAACAGATCCCCCACCATAAAGGGACTATATAGATTTGAAACGAATAACGAGATTTACTGTTACTCTTATAACACCCTCAGAGCTAAAAGTGCCAAGTGTTTTCAGCTACATTCCGGCGAGAACCTCGGATTGTTTGAGTAGCAACACTATACACTAACTACTAAACTACTTCCGGTCCGTACAGCATATTATAATAAAATGTACAATTGTTGCCAGTTAAACGACTAAACCTATTTTTGTTTCTCCATAATACTAGAGATATGAGTGTTACGTATTACAATTTAAAATAGCCTGAAGCTGAGTTAACTTGTAATTTGTATTTAGAAGTTAATTAAATGTCGACATGTATCCACTTGCCAACAAGATGGATACACACACAGTTTTTTAATCACTGAAACATATTGTAATATGTGAACAGTAATACAATTTACAATAATGATTTGTGTTCAACAATTTTACAAACTTACAAATAATATTAAGTCTTCTTTCCCGTCTGGGCTCCCCGCTAGTGCAGCGGTATGGCTCCGGATTTCTAACGCTAAAATCAAGGGTTCGATTCCCCTCGGTGGGCTCCGCAGATAGCCCGATGTGGCTTTGCTGTAAGAAAACACACACTTCTCGTCTGGAACTTCCTTGATATCTTATCGAGGGTTCACGATGAGCGAGTTAATCCTTTGTTGATGTAGATGCAAGTTACTTAATAGGGAGCTAGCTAACTCTACGTTCTTTATCGAAATTTTCTACTGATTGAGTTACATAATGTTTTCGTAAAAAAATACCAATGTTCGATATGAATCTGTTGAAGTTAAATGGTTTTTATGTTCGAAATCTGTAAGCATTCCTGTTTAAATACCTGAAGTTCCTGATTAATAAGCGTTAATTACAGTTTTCGAGTTTCATGTTACACTAATTATAGCAAACCAATAATATATACTGTCTTTTAGTGTGTCGCGTTGATTATATTTACAGGCGTGAGGAAAATTTCTTGAAATTTCAGCCTGCACAACAATAAAACGATACATTAGTGCTTACGTACACACAGATATATTGTTGATTCTTACAGTCATTTTCGAAACTTTTCAAGAACTTTAGTGAATAGGAGGGAGTATCGCAACATAGGTTTAACAGTGTAAGTCATGTGCATTTCTAAATAAAACTTTAACTTAACAAACGTCAGAATTAAAATATATATAATGATAGTAAATCCTTCACATGAGAAGTTGGCGTAAGAGTACCATGGACTTTACTAATACATTTTAAAATACATTGGCGACTTTATGTAGTCAATGATAACACAGACCTGCAAGTTTAAACTTCATAAGAGTTTTTTGGTTTTAAAAACGGATTTTCCATAATTCAGCTACGCACATCTCGAAAATAATATTTTTTCCTATCACATAAAGATTTTTTACAAATCAGAAAAAAAAAAAACTATTCAAATCAAATTATTTTGTTTATCACAAAGAACATTTTCGTTATTATGAAATTTGTTACGTTTGGATACAAGAACGACCGGCAAGACTCTCATGTTGCGATTGGCCTAGAGAAATCTATAGCCAGTAGTTATCAATATATTAGGCATAACAAAATGTGACTCGATTTCAACAAATATGATTTACTTATGTGAAAGTACAAAGGATGTTTTGTGAAAATATGCACGTGATGGATATTATTTTCAGATACAGGGCACAGGAATTACTGTAGAACAAGTAAAAAATTTAAGACAATAAAACCATCTCAGGCCTGTGTAATGAAGGCTTTGATTAGATTCCCAGATCGTTAAAGATCGTGCATCCAAGTGTTCTTTAAGTATCGACAAGAACCATACAGTACATCGAAATTGTGAAACTGCGCTTGTAACAAATCGGAACACAAAATGATTTTAAACAAAAGATTCTCCTCTTGTAATTCATTATTTTCCTTCTTCTTTTAGGAATTTTTCATTTAATTTTTTTCGCGAAGGAAATATATTTTAAAGAATGATTTTCTCCTTCTTTCTGTTAGTTTTCAAGTTTATTCTTTCTGGTATTCAGTTAACACATGTTCTTATGGATAATAGAAAGAATAAACTTGAAAACTAACACTTTGAATACTCTTAGTTTCAAATTATATTATTAATATTTTGAAGTCGTTTAGACTTGTTTTGTGTCGTTTTTATTTATTAGTTGGTACACTGGTTATTCATTAAGTAATATACTTAACTGCATCAATTTAACATATTCAAAACTTCTCTAGGCCTCTCTGCGCTAGCCTTCCCTAATTCAGAAGAGATAGTCAATAGTGAAGGCTGTTAATTAACACCATCACTCCGGAATCTTGGGCTAAAAACGCCAGCAGGTTTAGTGGGACGGGGATTCGAACTCACGGGTCACAGGTTGGGTGGTTAGCTCCCTAACCACCTGACCATGCCAGTCCAAGTAACAAAAAAGTGTCAAGTAAAAAAATCACTAACATTACAACAAGTTCTAAAAATGCACATTTTATATATGTGATGTCACTGTAACTGTGATACAGTATTAAAAAGTCAGATTCTTATAATGCTTTGCACACCTTTTATTCTGCCAATACAAAATATAAAAAAAAAAACGATTTTCGTTGTCTATTACGTAATAAATCTTTTTAAAATGTATTGGTTTAAACATACAGTATATTTGTAAAATCTGTTTTATTAAGTTTTCAATACAATATTCGTGTATCTTTATAAGAACGTGGCGTATGAGCAAAAACATTTCACAATTTTAACACTATGACACCTGTTCTTGAGCCAAAGAGGTTGCAAGGTGCCTGACGTTAGCACCTGAGGGAGAGTAACAGAATGCGCTGTGTTTAGTGTGGGTTCTACTAATGGATACGAGGTGGTTTTGAACAACAAATCTTTTTTTGATACAGTGAAATATTAGTTATTAGACACGTAAATTTTGGTATAAACTGTGTAACTTATTTCTTATATACATATTTTCAGGGTTTTTTTTAAGCTTAGGGGTCATCTCCACATTTGTACTCCGGCAGCACTGTACCCCTAGCTGTTATAATACATGTATGTGTATCATACGCATCGCCAAGACTTATTTCACTGAGAGGGGGGGCTCGCTTCTCATACAGTGTAACACAAATACATGAAAGCCTAAGTAAACCGTTAGTCAATAACAGTCCAAAACATCGTTCACAGCAATGTCCATGTTAGGTTGAAGAAACACATTAGTAAACGAAAGACGTTATGAACATAATGTTATGAAGCAACATTGGGCAGTTTTGCAACACTAGGTTTAATTTTACATTACCATAAAAATTCCATTTGAGGTTCTGTGGGGGGTAATAATAAACGCCACCTTCTCCTAGTGACGCTCATGTACATATTTTTTTATATTATTTGAACGTAATTATTACATTTTAGGTAGCGTTGTTTGCATGGATTAAATTTTTTCTTAACAGCTCGCAATAATTATTTATAAATATAATTTTGATTCGTAATTCACTCAATAAGAAAATAACACAATAATATATTAACTCTTATAGTTTTTCCAGCTGTTATGAGAGGTATTGTTATTGAAAAGAAAGATCTAATTTTGGCTATGGTGTTGTTTGAAATAAGCGTAGCGTTTATAGTCTTTACCAATACCCATGAATAATTTAATTTTAGAAGGATATCTTACGGTATAGTATTCCATTTCATTTAACGTATTTTTTAACTACAATTGAGGCCTGATGGTTAGGGCACTCGCCTCGCAATCTGAGCGTCACGGGTTCGAATTCTGTCATTGAGTATGCTCGCTCTTTCATCCGTGGTGGTGTGACGGTTACTTTCACTGTTAGTTAGTGAAGAGTAGCTCAAGAGTTAACGGTGGGTGATATTGCTGCCTTTCCTCTAGTCTGTTACTGCTCTCGTGTAGCTTTGTGCAAAATTAAAAACAAAATCGTAATATTAAAGCATGTAATGACAAGTTTTACTTTGTTTTTATTTAATATTTCTCTCAAGGATGACGTTATGGAGTCAACAATATTTGCCTTTTATCATTCACTCTTGGCTTAGTTTGTAACGAACACGGAATCATTCTGTGAAGGACATGCAACAGTTACAACCTCGTCAAAACAATGGTTTTCATCTGTTCTTCAACGCAAGAGGTTTCTAACAGAAGTTAGGTATCGCTTCACGTGAAATGAGATGTTTTTGTTTATAATAAAATATCACAAACAGGTGTTAAAAAAGAAATTCATTGTGAAGTTAATCATACTTAACGCCTTTCGTTATGCACACTAACTACATTTGCGTGACATTTGTAGCCATACCAAGGGATTTCCTGTACTATTAAACAAGGATAGACTAAAACCCGAGGAAATAAGCAATCCGTTTTTGTTGTTATTTGGGGCTGGGAGTAATTTTGCGTACAGTGATAGAAGGTCATAAGTTTTCCGACCTTAATTCAGATGCAAAATTTGGCACCTGCCTTAAGTAATGAACCAGCACGAGGCATCACAAATTAAAATTCACACTTGCAACTTGTAATTAATCAAACCAAAATATTAAGGGATGATATATTTAATTTTTTGTTTTATTATTGTTAATCTTGTAAACTATCGAGTTGTACGAATTTTAAAGCTGGATACACATGAACAAAGACGTTTTAATGTGCAATTTCAACTCCATAGCAAAATTGAGTTTGTTTCGATTCACACAAGTTCTGTCCATCTTCCGAACTTATACACTTAGAGGGTAGGATGTAACCAACAGCATCTACAAACAAACTGTTGCGATGTGATCGAATAGTGGGCTCGAATTCACAACTGAGCAGGATAACTTCCACCGATGAGGTTAAATAATGTATGTTTTTGTAAAAATACTAATGTTCGATGTGAATCCACTGAGGTTAAATGGTTTGTAATGTTCGAAATTTATAAATATATCAGGTCAATATAACTGAAGTTCCTGATTAATAAGCATTAATCACAGTTATAGTTTTCGTGGTTTATGATACACTAAACCAATAACATATATAGTTTGTTTCGCGTTTCGTTGGTTACATTTATAGGCGTGAGGAGAGTTTCTAGAAAGCTTATCCTGCACAACAATACCTGCGATACGTTAGTGTTTTCGCACACACACATAGATTGTTGATTCTAATACTTCGGAATCCTATATAACTTTTGTGAATAGACGGGAATTTCGCAATGCAGACTTAACAGTGTAAGTTATGTACATTTATAAATACAATTTAACTTAAACAAAATTCGATATTGAAATAGATACATAATAGTAAATCCGTCACAGGATTCATGGTTCGGTTCACGTTCATTTCCATAAAGACGTTCTCAACACTTTGGGATCGTAGATGCCCTATAAAAGTGAATGCAAAATCGAACTTTTGATTAAATAAGAATATCACAAGAATAGGCGGAGGTATTGATTCATGATGACGATAAACCTACTTGAAGTAATAAAATGTATTCTAAAGACAGTATTGATTCATGATGACGATAAACCTACTTGAAGTAATAAAATGTATTCTAAAGACAGTATTGATTCATGATGACGAGAAACCTACTTGAAGTAAAAAAATGTATTCTAAAGACAGCTGGTACAGGTATTAAAACTTTAATTAAAATAAAGTACATAACAACGTTTCAACCTTCTAGGTCATCTTAAGGTTAACAAATTATCTGTTAACAGATTATCTATCTTTCCCATAGCTTATTTGTTCAAAATCAGGAACGACTATATCGGTGGGCAGCCTGCTTGTAGTTTCGAGTGAAAATTCTGAACGAAATAATCCAATGTCTATTCATGAGGCTTTTCAAGGTAGTTCTTAAAACTAAAATAGCTTTTTTATGTACAATAAAGTTTGTTTTAAAAATTCATAGTTAGCTATAGAAAATAATAAAAATAATTCCTGGAGACAATTCACATTTTATTTAACGATAATACTTGTTTCGTTATCCCAGTGTTACCTACTCAGTGGGATATTTTCGCTCTGTCTACCGTGTGTAAAAAACCTCGGAATTTCACCATTTTAAACCCGTAAACTTACCACTGACTCACCATGAGACTTCAATAATATTCCGCATTCTATTTGTAAGTTCTATTATCATAATAGAATTATATGGTAATACTTAGGCCTACTGGTAAATTATAATAAAGTATCTTTTATTTTATAGTTAAATTTTATGGTTTATTTTTTTATCAATACCCTATACGCAATTGCAGATTATTTGGAAATCACTGAAATATATTTAGTAAGTTTTTCATACTGCTAGCAATCTTTACTTGGATTAAAAAGAAGAATACAGCACCACCTATTTTATTCAGTAAGATAGATAAATTCGGGAGTATAAAAACATTTTAAAGCTTGAGCTTTTGAGCAGATAGCAGTTCCTCAGAATATCGGCAAAACAACAGGCGGAATCAAACGTTACATTATTTGTGAAAACCCGATAATTTGTTTGTTTGTAACTAAACGCAAAGCTACACAATGGGCTATCTGTGCTCTGCCCACCACGGGTATCGAAACCCGGTTTAAACTAATGAAGAAATTAGTCTAGTTAATTATATTGACTCAGAGCCAAAACAAACAGGAAAATAATCCATATTGTGTTCGGTTACGCCAAGTCATATGGGGCTAATACATTATGTACAACCCATAAAAACTTGTTTGAATTAAAAAAACATGGTTCTTTGTAATAATTGTTTATTATCTTGCATTATTAATTTAACACATTGTAAATTAGATTAGTTGTTAAATATTCTCCACATCTGATACTACCAAGTCACATACGCCACCTCGAAAAAAATATCTTCACTAAATAGGATTTTTTTGTCGGATATCTCCTTAAAAACGAACAAAAAATATAGTAATAGCACGTATAACGGTGTGCATTGGTTGTCATGGGCAACCGCACCACAACATAAAGAAAGCACTTCCTGTTGGTCGTTCCATTTCCGGCAGCCTTCATCTTGGAATATTCGAATGTCAAAGTTGTTGAAGTCCATTGTCAACAATAATCACTTGGATTGTGCTGTACTTACACATAACTTTCAGTAATTTTAACCTCTTTGCAAGAACGAAAAAAAAATGACGATGTAAGAAATGTAACATAATGATTTTTTTCCAGACAGTTAATCCTGGTACCAGATTGTGTAAGGAGTAAGTAATTTGTTTTCCAGACAGTTAATCCTGGTACCAGATTGTGTAAAGAGTAAGTAAGTAATTTTTTTCCAGACAGTTAATCCTGGTACCAGATTGTGTAAGGAGTAAGTAATTTGTTTTCCAGACAGTTAATCCTGGTACCAGATTGTGTAAGGAGTATGTAATTTGTTTTCCAGACAGTTAATCCTGGTACCAGATTGTGTCAGGGGTAAGTAATTTGTTTTCCAGACAGTTAATCCTGGTACCAGATTGTGTAAGGAGTAAGTAATTTTTTTTCCAAACAGTTAATCCTGGTACCAGATTGTGCAAGGAGTAAGTAATTGTAAAACATTTCTTTGCCCCCCGCCCCCATCAGCATATCTGCGAACTAATACCGATAGAAAGCGGGTTTCGATACTGTGGTCGGCAAAGCACAGATCGGCCATTGTGTAGTTTTGTGCTTAAATATAAACAAAAGTATTTCTTTGTCGCTCGTTTCGAAAGGATGTTTATGTTAGTACTGTCCTATTTATTCTTCAAACTTTCTTATAAGCTAGTTAGTTACCTCAGCTCTTAGTAAGGTTACATATAATTCCAACACTTTAATGAATACAATGTTTTATTACAAAATTTATCGACTACTTTAAATTTGTAATTACACTTGCTAGAGTATCTGATGGCAACAAGATTTAAAGTATTTTATCGTAAGATAAAAGTTTAAATGATATTGTTTTCATAAAGGGATAGTTGGAGATTAGCATATATTTATCAGATTTATGGAAAAATTACTTGAGCGTTATTTAAATATAATAGCTCAAGCTTACTTGTCAGAAAACGATAAAAGATTAAACCTTGAATTCAGTGTGTAGAACATTCGTCTGGCCTGCGAGGGGTCACGGGATTATATATATATGTGTATATTATATATATATATCGCAGAAAGATAAATTGCAACAAAGGCAGAGCAGTTATTGTAATTTGTGGTTTTGCAGACTAGCATAAATTTTGTCAAAATTGTTTATTTATTCTAAAATAAAAGCAAAACGAACGTTTCAAACGCACTATATATTTTTCGTTATTTGGTTGACGTTACGATAGATTTACGTTACCCTTATCAGGGGTTAAAACATACGTGACAAGTAGAGAGTGACTATAAAGCATGCTCATACAAACAGTTGCTTTAAGGTTTTAAACTCATTGTAAGCTATGAGGATGATATATAACCACACGCTTGTCATATAGGTTTTGTATTCCTGACGATGGTGGAGGTCTGGGGAATATTACATATATGATCAACATTTCAGAATCGCTGGATTTCTAGTGTCAAGAAAATTATTTTGTGAAAGTGTGTGACGGTTTAGAGCTCTTTTACCTTGCTTCTATTTAAGGTTAGAAGAATCTTTTAAGGTTAGAAGAATCTTTAAGGTTCATCGAGTCTAAGCTCTGTTTTCAAAAACCATTTCAATTTGTTTGTCCCCTGCTGGTACAGCGGTAAGTCTAGGAATTTACAACCCTAAAATCAGGGGTTCGATTTCTCTCGCTGGACTCAGCAGATAGCCCGATGTGGTTTCACTATAAGAAAACATACACACCTGAATATGAACTCAACCATTATTATATACTTGCCCTGGTTTGGGGCAAAAGGCCTTGTCACAGAATATGTAAATCAGCAAGGCACCTGACAACTACATATATAAAGTCACGAGGGAATGACATGTACCAGAACTATGTTTTGATGTTGTTTTGTGTTACCTAGGTATGGTGTAATGCAACAGAAAAGTTATCACTTTTAGGAATGGTATACAACAGTTCTTTCCGAAACAAAATATTCATACACTCTGTTCATAAAACTGTGTTCATGTCTAGGATTTAGGATTTACAAGACTGCATGTCTTTTGACACTGGAAACAAAGGAATGTGGTCCAACTTCGAGCATCAGGGTCATTTAGAAAAAATGTTTTATAAATATTAGAATTCACAAGTGGAAAGGTCAATTAAAAAAAAAAGTTGTCCAAGTGACCCAGGACACAGTATGTAATATGAGAAATCTCTCTGCATGGAAAAGCAACACAAGTTACTACCACGATATTACATTCGACCATCGCGTACTACTAGCAACTGGAGAATGAAACTTGTTCATGCCATTCGATACGAAAACATACTAGTGGATATGCTGGGCACTGTTTGTAGATTTCTGTGCAATAGGAGCATTGACTTTACAATTTAGACAATGAGAAAAATAACTACAGCATGTGGAACAACTATTTCTTTATCACAGAACACAGTTTAAAATAAAAATACTTTCCTCACAACAAGAACACGATTTTCACTAGGACTATATGTGAGGGTTTGAATATATTTTTATTGTTGTAATTTGTAAATATAATACAAAAAATGGAGTTCATAAAAATTATTATATTTCAAATGAAAGGTACACTGTTTTTAATACATATAAAACATTATAGTTTGTATCCACATAATATGAAAAATTTTCCCGTGCAGAACTCCCATTCCCCCAAAAAAACCTTTTAGAAAATGTTAATTTTTTCTAATTCTTTTTTTTACAATGAAGTATGAATGAACTCCACAATTATTAATTACTAGCACAAACAGCTGTCCGTCGAATAGTGTTTCTGCTAGTAGAACATAATTATATTGTTTAAATATGCAATAACTGAGGCTAATCTAACAGCCTAGCAGGTTGTGCCGCAATAACATAGAAAAAGTATCTGCTAAAAATCTAATGATTTGATAATGTAAAATTGCAACCAACGAAAAATTCCTGATTTTGAAATAAAATGAGGGGAAAAATGTTTGGAAATATCAATAAGAAGTAATAAGCGTGTTTGTTTTGAATTTCGCGCAAAGCTACACGAGGGCTATCTGCGCTAGCCGTCCCTAACTTAGCAGTGTAAGAGCTAGTCATTACCACCCACTACTAACTCTTGGGCTACTCTTTTACCAACGAATAGTGGGATTGACCGTAACATTATAACGCCCCACACCGCTGAAAGGGCGGGCATGTTTGGTGTGACAGGGATTCGAACCCGCGACCCTCAGATTAGAAGTCTAATGCATTAACCCACCTGACCATACTGATTCGCCTGTTAAATGTGAATAGAGCTAATTTTATGAATGAAAGTTAGGATAAAAAGTAGTGATATATTTTAATTATTAAATTTTCGAAGTATTATATAAAAATAATATATTTAAGTGTGTCGATCATTTAAATTTTGCATATAGATTACTTAATTAAATTCTCTAATTGCTTTTCAGTTAAGATCTTCATTTTCCGACACATAATGCATCGTTTGTATTTTATTTCTCGTATTTGGTGAACCTCTAGTTCGATTATATATGGATAGATGTTTCAAATCATTTGAACCTCACTTTTCACTCTTCACTGACTATGCAAAACCCTGCTCAATGGCTGAGCGTTCACCCTGGATAGACGGAAATCGTCTGGTGTCATATTTCCTCTTTACTGATGGAGCGTTCTGTTTTTATAGACGACACCTACTGGCTTTTATGCATGACGAGGTTATATTATTATAAAATTCCATCGTGATCTTCCGAACTTTTAGGCTTTAATGATGGTAAATAACATATAAAAAATTATCTGTTTTCAAAAATTTGATTAATAAATATATTCAATTCAGTTTGCTGTATTGTAATTATACAAGTTTAATTTTCACCTAACATTTTCAACCAATAATAGTAAATTTAAAGCTGCATTAGAGCCAATACAGAAGTAGTTTATTTTGGTAAAAATCAATTATTGTTGGATACACACCCTAGTTAAGGTAACTATGCTGACATTCTAGTTAGTAAGTCGAACAAACAGTTAGATTTAAATTTATAGTAGAACTCGATTTTCTTATATCAGTGCCTGTGTAAGTTATCTAAAAGACTATTTTTAGTGCACAAATGATGTAATGAAGTATAATTAGAAAGTAAGAATCTTTATAACGGTATTTATACTGTAAAATCAGGATAACTGTATTTCTCGTATAAGAATGGTGACAACAGATTGTTCATGTAAAAAATTCTTAGAACAGTGTATTTGTAGTACAAGATGAAGAAGATAGTGCATTTTCTGCATTAAAATCACAATAAAATTTATCTCTTTGTGAAAATGGATCCTAGACATGTTACGTGATTAGAATTGCATTAAATTGTAAAAATAATTATTTCCAATAACATGGTTGAATTTTTAAAGACAAGATTACAAGATGTGAAAAGGTTTTTCAAATGTAAACATCTTGGCAGTGACAAGTACCAAATCCATTTAGCGCTTTTTTCTTCTCATTTAAATAATTTGTTGAAACTTTTAACAAAGTTCAAGGATAGAATATCTCATCCTTCCAACACCTTTTTATTGTTTGCTGTAAAATATTCGAATATCCATCTATCGGTGACATCGGTTAGGTATATATATATATATTTACGTATAACTAAAATCTCCCCTTTGAAACCAACACATATACCTAAGTGAAGTAAATAACAACAAATAAATCACCTTAAATATTTTTATTATAAATAAGTACCGATGCAGTTTTTTTAGGTATGACATTTATAAAGAAGTTAAATTATGATTGAATTAAAGGTCATAAAAAGAAACTCCATTAGTTTATTTCACAAAAGTTACATTATCAAATATTTATTTAAAATTTCTTTTTGGTAATACTAAAAAAAAATACGTTTATTTTATGGTATGGGGCCACGCGTGGCATAGTGGTTAGCACTAGCGAACCCCGGTCTATGAATCTCAAGGTTTATGGTTTATATCCCATTAGCATAAAAACTTTCTTCGCTCTATGGAGTGGTGAATGTGTGATTGTCCACCCCCACTACTAGTTCAGATAAGATTATCACAAGAGTGGTGTGTTTTGTTGTCTTCATTCTAGTCTTTAACTTCAAAATTCTGAACTGATGTACGCAGATTGTTCTTGTGTAGCTAGCTATGCACAACATTTCTAACGCAGATAAAACAAAAAGAACGGTGTTTATTCCCCAAAAATAAAAATTCAACGATATATTTAGGAATAATTTGATTTTAACATTAATAACTTTTCAAAAAGTTTCCTAATAATAAAAGAGTGACTAAATGCTAAACATTTTTAAGTTTAAAAGACATGACAAGTAGTATTAGACTTGAGACGTCAGCTCTACCTACCTTTTAGAGTTTGAATTTTAATTAGGTTTCTAGTAGTATTAGTTTTAAAGCGTCAGCAAAATCTTTTAATTGAAATTAACTAAATTTTTTCTCGCATTAACATGATATTTTAATGTGGTATTTTACCTCCACAACAAACGTTTTAAGTTAAATAAGATGCTTTATGAACGTCATCACTTTAGTGAAATTTTTATATTCGATGTTTACCCACTGTATCGCCCTCTTGTGCCATCTTCATAAATTAACGTGTACTTACTATAAAACATTAAATTTTCCGTAACAAAATTAACTTTTCTTGAATTAAATAAGAAAGAAAAACAACTTCCGTTAGAATAGCAACTTCCTTTTATTACTGAAAAATAATAGCAGTAGCTATGATTGTTAATGTAGCGTGAGAAAAATAGTTGCGGCTAGCGACTCGATGAAATATTAACTTGCTAATTTAATTAAGAAAAATCATTAATCATTTGGAAACTCATATTTACTTCCACAGAGGATTTTGGTTTATTTGCAAACCACGTTTTTATACGAAGATAAGGGAAAAGACACTATCAACATCTTGGTGAAAAAATATTTTCCCTCCATACGAGAAATTATTTCAACATCATTTGTGTGCACTATTTCTGTTCCGTTACAAATAGTGCTCTCGCTAACGTGTTTGTATGTCCGAGTATTAATAGAATTCAGTTGCTGTGAGAAACGCTATTGAACTATGACGTAACTTATAAAAAAATTCACATTTGAGCAGGCCAACTAAACACATGCTAGTCGTAGCACGGTATTAATAAACGTCGCTATGTGATTTGGCAGGAAATTCTGGCATATTAGTGGTTTTTTTTTTTAAATACTAGATTTCACCTACAGCTTGTTACCTGTGTGGACACTGTGTCGCATAGAAAAAAAACGTGTCCTTTTGGCCTAGTTTAGTTTTTACTACACAAAATTCAAATCAGTGTCCAGTCCTGACCATTTGTGAAAAAACGGAATCATTTATCGGTTGAGTGACTAAGCTATACATACCAGATAGGAAAGATAGAAGCCTTCATCTCTTTATACAAAGCTAATTCATGTTCGATATACGTTGGACGGCCCAGCTTCTTCCGTTATAAAAACAAAACAAATGTCACAATTTAAAGAGCGACATCTACTTTTTAATATATGATATTTTTTCGATTATTTAAACTTAGTGAGTTAGTTATGTAATTTCATGAAAACAAAATTTCCATTTAACTCACAGTAATTTGGAAATATAAAAGAAAAGTAAGTAATTAAACAGATACCAGTGAGCCATTGGGAGGCACGTAAATAAAAAAATGTAATTAAATAATTTAAAAAATGAAAAACATTTTTTTATTTTCCAACTGTAATAATCATTTCTTCTAATTTTAGTTTATATTTCTGAAATCTGCTGCAAATTGAATCTACTTGGAATGTGGTTAATAGACTTAACAAGCACCACTGTGGAACCAATCGTAACATGATTGCCTCTTATTTCTGTGGGTCCCCAGTGGTACACCGTTAAAAACCGGGTTTAGATACCTGTGGTGAGCAGAGCACAGATAGGCCGTTGTGTTGCTTTGTACTTAATTCAAAACAAACCCCAAACCCTTATTTCTGTGAGTTCGTTTGGCGTCGTAAGCATGAAAATTATGATCTCTTCAAGCAAATATGTAAGAATATTTATAAATTTTCACATTGAATTTGTTACATCGTCACTAGATACCTTCTATTGCCTTGATGTTTGCAGTTCTTTCAAATAGATAGATATGCGTGTAATGCTAAAAAGTACTTCTTTAGTTTCCTTAAGTAGAATAAAAAATTTAAATGTTTATTTATATTTTTGAATTCAGCGTTAAAAATTACAATAAAATATGTATTTCTTTCTATGTAAACTCGGTAGGTGAAGACCCCTATCGTTTTCTGAAGGAAAAAATTTATCAAAGAAGTCATGGTAGGGAAGAAGCGACCGTCGACCTGTCTTATGCTTAAACTTTAAGGTATTAGCAGAAAGGACAAAGGACGTTCGTCACGGGAAATGTACTTAAACAATTAGTTAGGGGTTTTCTGTTTATCTCACTCTCCTGTGAGCTCCGATAGTTTGGAAAGTTTTACTAAGATTTCATTGGCTCTTTGCATTCCCACTCCCATTAGGTTTCGGTACAGTAAATTTTCTATCACTGTCCATTTATTTTAATCTCACTTAAAAATCACTTGAGTGAATCAAATGAAAAAAATGTATTATTTAAGTTTGAAATGGTTGAGTGCGTGAAGAGCAGCATTTAGAAAACTAAAAGTGCTGTATATATATATATATGTCTACAACCCAGCCCAAATCTAATGATGTCTAGAAGGCGTTATTGATACGGAATAATATTTATAGTGTTAAGGAACTCGCTATAAACGTTTAGTACTTAAATATAACAACCCTCAAATTAAAGACCTGTTTTGTAGCGTTCATTTCTAGCTGATCCCAAACATTGCTTCATATTAAGTAATTTTATTTTTTTTGCCTGTTTCCAGCACCTAGTGTCAAAAACTGATAAAAATGTTGTGCGAAAACATTCATGTTCGGTGTAGAATTTGTGGGATTGATTGTAATATTGGTGGAATTTTTTTCCACATATTTTATATGTCTCGTGTATTATTCGGGATTCTGTAACCAACAAAGTTATGGATGTACAAGGAATGTGTCGAATAAATATTTTAGAACAAATATAGGATTAACCCCAATGACCTTTTCTGTAGGAAAGTCGAGGCTAAAACCTGATGGTGAAGAGTTAAGTTACAAAGGTGAAAAAGTTTATTTATACACATATGAAATGGTGAGAAATTTTCATTTAAAGTTGTGAGTAATAACAGACGACTTAAATTTTTGTAACGAAGAACAAACCTTAGATTCTTGATTGTGTGGTAAAATACAGGGCAATTATAGCTTAAGAACAACCGAGACACACAAGTTGCCCTTCCGGCTCTTAGAAACGTGTTAAGCTACGTTTAAAAAAGTTTTATCTTCTCACAGAAAAAAAAAACAACAAACCAAAAACTCCTTGAAAGCGCAATGAACTTTAATTGTTAAAACGAATGGAGCTCGTGAAACAGCGCTAGTTAGAAGTAACAGGAAAATAGGACGACGAGGAGATGGGACCAACTGTCAGAATCTCGTCACATGTAATGTTTCCAGTTTCATCTTTCATGTTCTCATACCACAAAGCTCTTCTGGTAGATGCGGTTCAAAATCCCTCTTACACAAATTATAATACGACAATGTACTCGTTATTTTATAATGCATGTGTTTTTCAATTAATGAAGATCTGTTAAAATGCTTTTTTTTTTTTTCAATATTTCAGCACGGGGAAGGGCGAGAAGGTACCATGGAACTATGCAGAAGTCCATAGTTCTTAGAGCAACCTGGTGTCTGGTGGTGTTAAAATGGTGTATATGTGTTGGTGAGTTGTATACGAGTGATTTTGTTCTTCTTGTTGTTTTGTTTTATTGAGATTTGCGTTGAAGTTGTTATCGCCGAGTTTATTTTATCTGTAAGTTAAATCCGTACACTGTTTTGATTTAACGATTATAACCATTCTCAACGATATCAAAACAACTAATAAAAACATTTTGTAAAATGTAGGGATAGCAGTGTCAAAAAGGATGCAATCGATAATAAGGAGATGATACATACATCATCCCTACACGACTTTCAGTATTAAAATTTAATGTTACTTTGTAAAATGCACGAGTACAGGATGGTTACGAGGTGTGGTAGGTCAATTCGACTGAAACAATAAGAAGAAAGATGAACGATTTGATGGGTTGGTCACTTTTGGTTTTGTATTTTAGCGATGGTTTCTTGCCTTGTTTGGGAGCTTGTTAGATAGAGAAACAAATCAGAGTGAATGGTAATCATCTTTCAAAACAAAACGCCGTCATAATTAATTTTTGAGCGTGCACTTATTAAGTACCATTGTCATTGCTACGCATAAAGTCTATCGACCCTATGATAAAAGAAACTGATAGTCATGATAGACGTAATATTTCGAATATCACGAGAGAAACTACAGTTAAAAATGTTTTTGTACAATTGAATTCCCCTAAATGATAAGCTATCTTTCTCTCATTTTTCCTGTAGTTGGGGCTAACACACCTCCACGATTTTCTTTAGTGGGTGTCAGCGAAATTGTGGTCCGAGTGAAGGAAGGGCCAGAAAGTGTTGGTAAGTCCATACGGTTTGTGATTCTATAACAGTGTGTGATATACTTTTAATTTGGTACGTTCAGTCGTAGCTCGTTAATTGGTTTTATTGTAGAGTTGAAAAATTATTATTTTTATACCAGTGTTCAACTTCCCCTCTTTAACAACAATATTTCTAGAATTCTACCTTTGTAAGCTATAAAGACGCTAGATTTACCACAAATTATGAATGATGCAAAAACGTTGGATCTATGTTAAATAACAAATGAGGTAAAGACGTTAGATCTATGACGAATCACGAAAGAAACTGAGATGTTAACTGAGAATGACACGAGAATTATTTACAAATAATACTAAAACATCGAAATAACTAATTAAACGACTATCGTAAATCGATGTTGAGCATGGACATGTTTGAAAAGAACTACAAGTGCACTACTGCACGTGATTTTCTAAACCTCTACGCAACAACGTACTTTAACAGCATACCCTGTATTTATCTTTAAATTATATGACACGTTGCCAAATTGTACTTTTTTGTTGTTAATGCTTTTGCTGCTCTGTTTGGTAGGTATATCGTGTAACAAATCTATCAGTTTATTGACAAAGCGAATGAACAGTGACTAATCCTTCCTACGTATAGAGGTTTATTGAAACTGTTCTAACTATTCCAAATTCTGAGTGTTTATTACATTATATCACTTTTTTAAATCACAACTTGCTTTTAAAACAAGTCTTGCTTTTTAAAAATCTTCTAGAATCGAAATTAGGAATTGTTTAAAATGGAAAACTTGTCAACCATATAATAAAGCAAATTCTATTTCGCTATTATGTTTAGTAAACGTTAATTGAAGCAGTCAGATTGGTCCAAACATATTATTAAGTTTTTTGTTACAAATATATATGTAATTTTGTAGAATAATAAGTGGAAAATAATACAATATAAGAATGCTGACATCTTACTTATCTCCTGTTATTTCACATACACACGGTATTTCCCCTGATAAACAACCTATAGCTGCTTTGGTGACCTCTGGCGGCGTGAAACTGTAATAGCAGAGCGAAATGTCTCGGAGGTTTGTATTCGGGCTGCTGCTTAATTAGGTAATTTATTTACGTAATCTGAACTTAGTGATGACTCAATGACTTAACTTATTTTTTACACAGGTGTAGTAGTTGACTCTGTTCAACGTTTTAAAAGAATACAATATTTATCTAAAATCTTTTACTGGGATTGGGTAAACTTATCGTCCTTCCCATGGTTGACAACTGAGCATATGGTTCAGTAAATTAAAAGAAGCAAGTTTTAATACATAGGTTGTAGCTATGCATGAGAAAGTGGCCAGGCCATGGCCTAACTGGTCGTACTCCTCATACGGCGTTGTTGAATCTGTTACGAAACTAAAACGATATACTTTACCCTGGCATAAAACTGTCGAGTCAGTTACTGGACTATATATGTTATGCTGTCAAAATATTAGGTTGAGGAATAATTCGTGAGCGTTTTTAAATAATTTCATTCAAGCATTACATGCAAGACTATACAATACTTCAATGCATGAACACATTACACCCAAATCATTTATTATGATACTTTATTTCATGTAATACCTAGGTATATAGTATGCATTGTTTTAAACGAAATTGCAAGAAATTAAATGCGAAAAGCAGATGGTGTCGAAAATGCTCGATTTTGTCCACTTGACATTCCATTTAATGAGCTGAAAATGAAAGCAAATATTAAAGACATATGAAAATCAAACACACCATCTATTAGAGCAAAAAATTATCTACCAAATGACATGAAATAATTTGCGAAAGCGTTTCATTTATGAATATATTTTTTTAACTTGAAAAAACGCTCACGAATTATTCCTCAACCCATGTATGCTATGCTGTCAAAATACTATTGAGTCAGTTATGGAACTATGTACTTTACTCTGTCACAATGTTCTTGAGTTATCCGTGAAACTATGCACACATGTATTTGTCACAATAATGTTAGGAAAAAATAGTACGTTTTTGGAATCTCAGAAAAGCATTACTTTTAGATAGACTTAGGTGCAGAATTATGGCATATCTGATAGACAAAGACATAAATACTTACAATATACTGATTTATAGTTAATCTGCTATTCTTTTTTTACGTAATTCTGTAGCTAACTTTTAAGTCAGATGAAACTATCATTACCTTGTAAAACTGTATATATACATACATATATAGCTTTACAAGGTACTGATCATTGTCTAACTCATATTTCATATCGAAGTATTATAAAGTGTTTTTTATTACTAACTATTGTCTATAACTTATATATTGTTTTACCCTCATACTAGGAACACTTCTCTATCAGCTCATTGGTGAAGACGTGGACGGAGACACCCTTACCTTTGGAGTTCAAGATCCAGTGGGTCAGGAGATCCTCAGGGTTGAAAGAACTGGACCGAAACAGGCAGATGTTTTTCTCAACAAAGAGCTGGACAGAGAGGTAAGACTGGATCTGTTAATTTCTTCATTTAGTTTTTATTATTGTAAGCTTCACTCTTTGAAAAATCACTATATTTTAGCCGAGAAAAGAAAGGCTTAATAGCCTGATTCCATCTTAAAACTACTATTCATAGTTTTCAATGTTTACTCTTTATACAGGGTGTTCGGAAAGCCACTGTGCAGTTTTGTAATCATATTTTATTCAGTCTATTTCAAGCCAGCGACTGATAGCGGTGTTTAGAAACAAAATAAGAAGGATCCAGGCCTGTGTTGATGTCAAGGGGGGTCACTTTCAACATTGTTTATAATTGTCATTCATATTTACCTCCTGTATTTTATATTGAAACATGTCTGTTAATAAATATATAAGTGCATAGTGACTTTCCGAACACACTGTAGTAATGTCCTTGTTTAAAGATAGTTCTGGTTGAATATTTTAAACAGCCATATCTTTAAACGCAATGTTTTTATCACATAATTTCCAGCTAAACTCAACGTTGAATTCTTACTATTTGTGACTTTTATTTCCTAACATTTTATGTAAGTTTACAGACTTTTCAACGTTTCATTTTTCCTGTCACTATAGATGCGAGATTCGTACTCGTTGCTTCTTACACTAACGGATGGCAGGCTTGCGGAAGGACAATATGTAAGTATAGAAAAATGTGAGATTAGAGTCATTTGTCACTCGAAAAACATTCCAAGTTAGTTTGATAAAAATATTAAAATTTCTGCTAACAGTTACTCTACTATATAAATAGTTGATACTGTTTGACTGTAGTTAAGATTACTTGAAGATTTAATATGATGAATTCGCCATGTCCGTATAGTTTGGTGTAACAATAATAGACATCAACACCTGTTTGTAGGAAATATTTCATATTGCAGACACGTTGTTGTTGTATATTCACGAGTTAGACCTAAACCCGTTGTAAAAAGCGAAGTCAAGAATAGTGTTCCAATATTTGTCTCCGGTTGGAATGTATTGCATTTATTATATTCTGTTATCGCATTTCTTTTTTGTAGATTACACAGCCCATGTTAATAATTGTAGAAGACATCAATGACAACGAACCTATCTTTAAAAGCTACTCTTCAAGCCTCTCTATTCGCGAGGTGAGTCCATTAAACCAATTTTCAGTATTTTTTTTTGGTAGACGAATGTACAACAATATTACAGGGTTACAAAAATAATTTTACTTTCCGTAAAAGTGATTTTATTCTTAGTCTGACACTTTACTCGTTGTTTCATTTTTACCTTTTCATCCACTATTTCACCCACTTATACAGAATTGAGTACATTATATTAAACGATTTTAAATATGCAAATCAGTGTGACAGTTATAGTTAATAAAAGGTCGCAGTAGAACAGTGTGTTATCAGAATTACATTTTAATATTGTTTGACGTTCGTAGATAATGGGATTCCACCTAAATGTTATCGCTTTTAGGAGGGGTAACAGACCTTTCCGACGTAAAATATTTTTGTACTCAAATCATAGACGTGTGTGTTTATATAGGGAATTAAAATTTTCCAAGACAGGGACAACTTTTGTATTTAATAGCATTTTAAAACAGTGGAATGTATGTATAAATCATCTTGGGATACCAGGACCAATATAGAAAGAGACCTGCAACAAGTCATATCCCAGCTGTGATAAGTAAAATGCGATGACTCGTAACAGGTGAGAATATACAAACCCAAAGCCAGCGGCAAAAGCCCAGTCAATAATACATAATACGATAAAAAAGATCTGCGTCTGGAAGCTCCGCAATAACTGAGTGGCAAATTCTAGGGCTCATACTGGTAAAAATCATAGCATTGCGTTTAACAGTAAACAAACAAGAAACTAGAAACGATCAATATGGTGTAGATTTAACAAGATAAATGGTAGTGGTTGGTTTGACGTTTTGTAGTGCAAAACAACTAGGCTATCTGCGCCTAACATGATAAGAGTTTCAGTTATTAACTGTCTTTAAATCCAATTAATCTGCTACTAGTAGAGTGCTTGAAGTTGTAATTAAAACATTAAAAATCTGTTGTTGTTGTTTTCCGAAATAAATGTAAGGCAAACTTTTTATTTTTTCTTTGCAAGTACATAACATACTGACTGTTGAGAAGTACACTAAATGATTCTGTAATGAAAATGTTTTTGATAATTATACAAACTGATGTGTATCTAAATGGATACTATCGTTCCGTTAACTTTAAATCTCTCCTCTTTATCATCAGGATGCAGCCCCAGGAGTCATAGAAACCGTTGAAGCTACAGACAGAGACCAAGGTCCTTTTGGACAAGTCATATATCGGTTACAGGTATATGCTGCCACCTAGTAAAAGTAAAATATTTGTAACCTGTGTATACATCTTTCACTTATCATTGATTATCACGTAGCTTTCTCTACAAAGCTATTTTTATTTATTATTTAAATAATGTATTCCTATGCACTTTTAAGTCCCAGTTACTGACTTGTAGAAATTGTATTTTAATACCTAATACCACAAAAACTCAGTGGCTCTCCATAATTTTTTCATGATAATAACAGTGAAAGAAACTTACCCCAAATCATCTTCTATCCAACAAGCTTCATTAGCTGCTATAACCATCGTGTTTACTTTTTTCCCCCATAGAATACAGACAGTGACGTCTCTGACACATTTGCCATTCAAACCTCCAACGGTCAAGGTATTATCAGTCTTGTAGGGAAGTTGGATTACGAGAGAAAATCATTATATGAGTTGAGAGTTTTAGCCATCGTAAGTTCATCAGCTCTGAACCATTGCCTTTTACCCCCATTTATATATAGATATACATTGATTTCTTTATGAAAACTTTAAACATATTAATTATCACACCAATATTAAATACTTAGATATAAATAAACAACGTTGCATAATGTGAGATTTAATAATTATGTAAACCTTGTGTAACAATGTATACAGAGTATAGTAATTTAAGATATAAAGTTATATTAAAGTACCGTAGGATGATATGAGATGGAAAATGTATTTAAACATCACAATAGATATATTTAGGTTGAATATAAACAATTTAAGATAGAATATATTTAATATATATCTAAGCCTTTTAAGAAAAGTGAGAAGTAAGGTACGTTTAATTTTTAGTTATCTCACTTTCCGACAGGTATTTACGTTTATTTTAGCATTTTAACCACTCTTTTGAGAGTGTACTGTGTGATGTGTTTAACAATGAAGTCAACGATATAATGTTTTACTTTGAGGATCGAGCTAATTCAGGCAGACGGAACACAGCAACAGCCGCCATACTGGTAAAAGTTGAAGACGTGGAAGACCAGCCCCCTGTTTTTACAGTTGTCCCTCCAATCACTCGCATCCCAGAAGATCTTCCACTGGTATAAATATGAACCTCAGTATTTCTAGTGCAATAAATATGATATCTCGTAACGTTTATATTGTATTCTGAAAGGATATTTCATGATCGTTTTCCTAAAGTCTAAACGGATTTTATCAGTATAGTTAAATATTGTCCTGTAATAATGACAGAAGGTTAATTAATAGCATATTTTAACAACCTTTTGCTTGCTTGTTGTAATGGTATATCACATTAATATTATCTTACATTTAGGGTAAGCTATGTACTTAGAAATTAAAAATCAACAAGGTAATTGATATAGCTAATTAAATACACTTTTCTTGCGTTCTAATTTATATTGATTATTTAGATTTGTAGCATTGTTTTCAGTTTTTGTGGTAACATTGAATTAATTAATGAAGAGAAATATTCTCAATAACACTTATAATTATTAAAGGTTTGTCAAAGGAATTTTTCAAAAACAAACTTAATGTATGGTATTGTTGATGAGGGGATGTGTGAATAGTGTTGTTTAATGGGAGATTTCAACAACCTGTTTTAGTATATCATATTGTTGTTTAATGGGAGATTTCAACAACCTGTTTTAGTATATCATATTGTTGTTTAATGGGAGATTTCAACAACCTGTTTTAGTATATCATATTGTTGTTTAATGGGAGATTTCAACAACCTGTTTTAGTATATCATATTGTTGTTTAATGGGAGATTTCAACAACCTGTTTTAGTATATTATATTGTTGTTTAATGGGAGATTTCAACAACCTGTTTTAGTATATTATATTGTTGTTTAATGGGAGATTTCAACAACCTGTTTTAGTATATTATATTGTTGTTTAATGGGAGATTTCAACAACCTGTTTTAGTATATCATATTGTTGTTTAATGGGAGATTTCAACAACCTGTTTTAGTATATCATATTGTTGTTTAATGGGAGATTTCAACAACTTGTTTTAGTATATCATATTGTTGTTTAATGGGAGATTTCAACAATCTGTTTTAGTATATCATATTGTTGTTTAATGGTAGGTTTCAACAACCTGTTTAGTATATTATATTGTTGTTTAATGGAAGATTTCTATCTGTTTTAATATATCATATTGTTGTTTAATGGAAGATTTCTATCTGTTTTAATATATCATATTGTTGTGAAGGGTTCTTCAGTGCTCACTGTAAAAGCTGTGGATGGAGACAGAGGTATTAACAATGATGTCAAATACAGGATCAACAAAGGTAGGCACATCCTTTGACCATATCAATGATTGTACTGGATGTCTTTAATGCGTTCTATTTCTGTTCCAGAAGGAATTCTTTTGTCGCTATTTATAAAGATAGAATTAAATAAAATAAATGTAATATCTACCTTAACGATTATGTGAATTATTTTATGAGATACTGTATTACAGAAGTTCGAAACGAAATTATTTGACGTAATTTGGAAGTTCTTTTTTCGTCCTTTTAATTTCATTCAGTTTATTATTTCTCACGAAGATAGTTCTGAACAAATAATAATTAAAAATAAAGGAAAAATCACAGAAAATAAATCTGATTTACTTACCTTAGTCAATTGCATAACATACAATTCTTGCACAAAGTCAATGGTTTCAGTGAACATAAGAAACTATCTTTAGTTTAATTACTACACATCATATAATCAAACAATGTCTCGTTACGGACATACGTACAATGTTGCGTCTTTCGCTAAACGTAAACATAAAATAATTATCAAAAAATATCTGTTTTAGGTGGGAATGGTCTCTTTCTTATGGACCGTAATACTGGGGTGGTAATCGTTAAAGAACCATTGGACAGAGAAAGTGTCGATAACAAAAACGGAGCATTCATCTTAGAGATCGAGGTAAGCTTTTGTATTATTAACTATTCTCAATCGTACAATAAAGTTAAAACCTATCTTCGCATATGTTACTAAAAGAATTAAGACAGCAATAATTAAAAGAATAACAGAACTATTGTGAGTTACTTCATTCAGTTGGACATTTTACATAATACTTAATTGAAGAGTTCTGTGGACTGCGTGCATCTGATTATAGGTAGATACGGCCCACAGAAATATCTGGTAAAGCAAGGTTTCCCTATTTACGAATTTTATATATTACTTTAGAACGAACTCACGTGCTCACTTGACATACTACGTTCATCGTGAATGGAATAACTAACGTACAGTTTGTTCCTGAAATAAATTAGCACTGGAACATGAACTACTCAGTCGTTGGTAGGAACGTTGTAGTCAAGTGGTTGCCACGCATATAATTACCAGGTTAATAACCAGACCGCTATTCAACTTAAATTCTTACACATATCTGAATAAGGAATAGCACTCTGAATAAGCATATAAAAATGTAAGCAATTTTCTAGGCGATTGAGGACGATCCTTTCGTTTACCCTCCACCAAGCGTGATAACCGAAGTTACCATTATCCTTACTGATGTCAATGATGAAACTCCAACGTTTCGCAGTAGAAGTTACATTGCCGAAGTCAACGAAAATGCACAGGCCAGTGTTCCAGTTAGTTTTATAGGAAACAGCGTCCCAGAAGTGTTTGATCACGATCAGGTTAGATCGAATAATAATAATACATTCTTTTTGTGGATTATACTTTTTTCACAACAAACAAAGACAAAATGGGCGACATCTACCTGGTTATTATCTTAGAGAAGAATCTGGAAGACTGATTAACAAATGTAGTGCTGGTAGAAAGAACGACGTTTCTTTTGCAACGTCGTCCTTTCCACCTGAGCTCCTTTTGAAAATAATTCCTCCAATTTCATCTCTACAAGTACCACTGTGAACTATGTAGTTGCCCCCTTCCCCGTTTAATTTGTTTATTTAACATCAATCAATACATTTATTCAAGTTATTTTAACCTATAAGTATCCCATTAAGTTTGTTTTCTGTTGTTATAGTTAACAGTATATTAATTTAAATAATATTATTTTAATTTGTTATAAATTTAATTCAGTGATATTCATTTAAAATATAAAGTTATCTTACATTACATTAGTTTAATATGTACTTACTCAGGTTAGATAAAATTAATTCGAATCATTTAGATGGGTTTAAACTCTATTAATTGACGTTCATTTCCGGTAGTTTAAGTTATTTTGGTTTAAACCACACTAAACTTTTTAAAATTATGTTAAACTGTAGTTATTCATATAAGACTGGGTTCATTGTATTACTTGGCATTAAAATAAATTTTCAAATTGTCTTAAGATTAGTTACTCTGTTTTGATTCGTGTTGAATCTGTTAGCTTTAAAATTCACAAGTTCGAATTATAGCAGATTCTGAAATAAAATTCTGTTAAATTCGACTGAATTTTAAATTTCATATATCATGGTGTTTTAAACTATATTCGATGTGCTATCTAAAGCGAAATAATTCATTTAAGTAATGTGTAATAATATACACCAACATGTGTTATTTTTAGATTACGTAGGATTAGATATTAAATATTTTTCAGTGAAATGATATTGCTTTAAATTCTGTTGATTAGTACTAGAACTGTATAGGCTGATATTACGTTAGGCTCATTTTAGCTGGTTTAAATTCTGTTGATTAGTACTAGAACTGTATAGGCTGATATTACGTTAGGCTCATTTTAGCTGGTTTAAATTCTGTTGATTAGTACTAGAACTGTATAAGCTGAAATTACGTTAGGCACATTTTAGCTGGTTTAAATTCTGTTGATTAATACTAGAACTGTATAGGCTGACATTACGTTAGGCTCATTTTAACTGGTTTGAGCAATTAGCTTGGATTTATTATATTACACTAATTCAAGTGAAAATGAAATATTCAGACATTCTTTGACATATACTGAATAAAAATGATTATTTTTAACTGCTAAAAGAACTTTATTGATTTTATACGGTTGAATTTTACATTGACTTGATTTGTTCAAACGAATGAATGAATTAAAAGATTTAAAACATGCAATAAAATAATGTGCACTGACTTACACAACTGAGGGGCTCAGCATGACCAGGTGGGTTAAGGCGTTCAACTCGTAATCTGAGGGTCGCGGGTTCGAATCCCCGTCGCACCAAACATGTTCGCCCTCCCAGCCGTGGGGGCGTTATAATGTGACGTTCAATCCCACTATTCGTTGGTAAAAGAGTAGCCCAAGAGTTGGCGGTGGGTGGTGATGACTAGCTGCCTTTCTTCTAGTCTTACACTGCTAAATTAGGGACGGCTAGCACAAATAGCCCTCGAGTAGCTTTGCGCGAAATTCAAAAACAAACAAACAAATACACAACTGAGGATATTTTGTTATGAATAAAAGGAAGTGTATTGACTTAACAAATATATATAACCTCTACTTAACTGAGTATACGTTGTTGTTTTTTTATAAATAAAATGAACTATATTGACATATCAAATATACATTTGACTTCTGTATAATTAACTACATATTTTTGTACAAATAAAATAAACTGTACTGACTTAACAAGTACATCTTTAACCTCTACACAATGAAGCACATATTTTAAAATAAATAAAACAGATGTACTGGCTCAACAGGTATATCTTTGATCTCTACTTAATTAAGTATATATTTTTCTAAATAACTAAAATAAGTGTAGTGACTTAACAGGTGTATATTTAACCTCTACACAATGAAGCACATATTTTTGAAATAAATAAAACAAGTGTTACTGACTTACCAGATATATCATTGACTTCTACAAAATGAAGTACATATTTTTTTTATAAATATGTTACTCATTTAACAAGTCTATATTTGATCTGTACTTAATTAAGCATACATTTTTAATAAATAAAACTTAAGTGCATTCACTTATTTTTAACACGGTGGTTTTAAACTTTGGGTCGAAACCCCAAAACTGGGTCGCCAAAGGTCTCCCGTGGCTACAGAACTTTCCTTTGTAGTTTTGTTTGTTTGATTTTCGCACAAAGCTACTCGAAGGCTATCTGTGCTAGCCGTCTCTAATTTAACAGTGTAAGATTAGAGGGAAGGCAGCTAGTCAGCACCACCCACCGCCAACTCTTGGGCACCTCTTTTACCAACGAATAGTGGGATTGACCGTACCATCATAACGTCCCCACGGCTGAAAGGGCGAGCATGTTTGGCGCGACGGGGATGCGAACCCGCGACCCTCAGATTACGAGTCGCACGCCTTAACACGCTTGGCCACGCCGGGCCCTTTGTAGTCCAACAGTAGCTACGCCAAGAGGATCTATTTGAAAGCATGTTTCGACGAACTTGCCAAACAAAACGTTAATAATCAATGGCTTAAAACAGGTAAATCTCTGATATGTACATGTTTAATGCCGATCATATAAGGAACAAGAACATGTAGGTTTCAGTGAACGTGTTTTTTTATGTACTTATTTAGGGAACCAATGGAACTTTCCAGTTATTTCTGGAAGATGATAATGACGTATTTGATGTTACACCATCAGAGGGCGTAAATGAAGTATCGTTTTTAATACGAGTTAAGCAGTCGACTGCTTTGGACTATGAAAGAGTAAAAGTCATGAATTTTAAGGTAAGTCATGATGTTAGTTATTGGAAATCGTGCATATTCCATTAACAATTAAGTTTAACATCTGATTAGAGCAAGATCCAAACCAAAAACCAATCTGGTAATGAGTATAGCTAATTAAACTTTTCTTTCGAACGTTCTTATTTAAAATTATTATTTACCGGACGTATGATAAACTTGTGAGTTAGCTAACAAAGCTTAACGTCTGAAACCCTTTATATTCGGAGCTACATCCATAAAATATTTATGAACAAACAGTATTTGTGAAATTTAGAAAACTTTATCTTTGTTCTATAAATATATAGGTAATAGCTAGAGAAACTGTTTTTGTGTCACCGAAATCCAGTAGTGCTGACGTCACCATCTACATCCGGGACATGAATGACAACTTCCCAGAATTCTCGAGAGATCTATATCAAAGTTCTATTCCAGAAAATGCTCAGAAAGGTACTACTGTTGCTGTCATCAAGGTATGTACGTTTGTTTATTCTCCCGTATCATTTTATACTCACAACTGTAGAAGCAAAATGCAACCAGGATGTATCAGAATTTGCATACGAAAAAGAAAAAAATATTTTTTTAATAAAGCGTAATAGTGTTGTTTATAATATGCAATTAACATATACACACGACTCTAAGTAATTTCAACCTTCCACAAAAATGGAAAATGGGATATATTCTTTACTAAATTAAAAAAAAAAAAACAAGTGCCCTAAAATGTTTTAATTTATTAAAAGCAAAATTACAATTATTAGCGGTTTTTAAGTTCAGCTGAAGCTAAATTAAAATATAGTAGATAGCGTCAATGTCATATTAAGGGGAAACAATGTGTGCAATTGTTCTTGGCTTCCTGAACGGAAGGAAACACAGACTAAAAATATATATATATATATATATAATTTATATATACATGTACAAACTAGGTGTTTCATTAAAACACATATTCTTTAAACTGTGTCACCATGACAACAGTGATTTTAGTTATTTTTCATATAAACCTATTATTTTACTTTTTAGGTGCTGAGTTCTTGCTTTTCATTAAACTTTGTAGGCCACAAAATAAAAAAAAATGTAATTACTTTATTAGTATTTTATGTATTATGTCTGTATTGGTCAAATTGTAATTGGTTCGGTTTGTTTTGAATTTCGCGCAAAGCTACACGAGGGCTATCTGCGCTAGCTGTCCCTAATATAGCAGTGTAAGACTAGGGTGTGATAGGGATTTGAACTTGCGCCCCCTCGAGTGACATAATCACATCGTCATGCCGAGCTCAACTAGAGGCTCAATACTATTTATCGTCTATGACTGTTTTTTTTCCAAAGTGGAATCTGTGGCTTTCCTTGGGGTGGGTGGGGAAGCTTTTTCTGGGGAACTGCTAAAATGGGCCAAAAACCAAAACCCTAAGTTACTTTGATTAAAAAAAAAAAACAACAATAGAAAGACGAAAACTATGTTGAATTAATTAAATTACAGAATTGTTTCAAATTTCAAAACTGAAATAAGATTACCTAACATTAAATAAAGTGTCTTATTCAATTGCTTATCAGCCCACAGGTTTAACCAAAATATAATAACTTTCTCATGGTCTAATTATAGTATATGTAGGAAAAGCACAAATTGAATTAATAACATACAAGTTAATGGAGAATGTACTTCATAAATATCATTTGAAGTTTAGTAGTAATCGACATGGCCAGGTGGTTAGTGCACATGTCTCGTAAACTGACAGTCGCGGGTTGGAATCCCCTTCACATGAAATATATTCGCCCTTTCAGCCGTGGGGGCGTTATATAGTTAAGGTCAACTCCCCTATTCATTGGTAAAAGAGTAGTCCGAGAGTTTGCGGTGAGTGGTGATGACTAGTTGCCTTTCCTCTAGCCTTACACTGCAAAATTAGGAATGGCTAGCGAAGATAGCCCTCATGTAGCTTTGCATGAAATTCAAAACAAAAAAAAACAAAAAAAACAAAACAAACCCTACAATATTTGCCACTAACCCGATCCTTAATAACGTCACAAGTGCTCTAAGTTGTTGGTATTAAACAATTTGTATTTTAATAATTCTTAAAAGTTGACAATTAAGAATTGGTAATTTTTAAGTAATATAAAAAACCCTTAATTATGAAAAATGAATAATTAGTTATTTACAATACAATCAATTGAGAATTAGGACGTACTGACGTTATACATTTATTATTACCATTGTTGCGTCAGATAATGATTCTTTTATACATTAAGTAAAAGAAGCCATATGCATGGATTCCTATAATTATTGTTTAGAGATCAACTGTCTTGTCGTTTTTCAATATGGCTACCAGTAAAATGTTCTCCATTATTTGGAGTTAACATAGTAGTAATTTATAATTTCTGAACAGAAGCATACCGGAAATTCCACTTAACATTAATATACGTTTTAATAATGAAACGTTTGCCATTTTATTGTATTAACAGCAAGTATAAATTTAAGTATCATATCCAAAGTGTATTTTGTGGGACTCGTTATTCGAGTGAAAATATTGAGACACAAATACCATAATACGACTTTCATCGTCAGCTACAGTACTTAAAAATCCTGGTAGCTATATTGGTTTGAACTGTGAATTGATAATTCTTACCGTTAAAGATATTTTTGGACATTATAATGCTAAAAATTTGGTGTTTGATTCCTGTGATGGGTATCGAACGGGTAGTCCATTTTGCAACTTTGCGGTTTACAGAAAAACAACGAAACTCCCTCTGCCTTCTCTAATTACTTCATATTTTCAGTTTATCCGTTTTAATTTTGCGTTTGTTTACGATTGCTATTTCACTTTTTTCTTCCAATTCTAATTACTGTTCCGTTAATTTCCATTTGGATTTTCTCTCCACGTTTTAATTTGTTCTATAGATTTATACTTTTATCAAAATTTTCTTTGTGTTCTTATCCAATTTCCTTAAGTTTCGTTATGTTTGTAATTACCAACAATAAATCTTCGACTAGGCGGAAGACCGAGACTCTGGTGATTTTGGAACTGCTGGAATCAGATTTACTGAAATTAGAGGACAAATAGCTGACAAGTAAGGTTGTCTTATACAAACATAAGTTAAATCATAAATAAATGCTTTGTTACGACTATAATTTTGAACTTCTTACGTAGTTTCTGACACAAGAAAATGAGCATATGTTTTATATATAGATATAATATAAATGTAATGAAATATATAAATAATTAAATTTGAAAATGAAAAAAAAAGATAAAATTCTATTTCATCGTAATAACAGATTTATTTACTCATCATTGTGTAGGAAGGAATACTTCGTTTTAATTATTGTGTTTGTTTTGAAGGTTAAACCTAGATCCTGTCACAGGAGTAATAACCGTCAAAACGTCAAATCATGGATTCGACCGCGAAACTACATCACAATATTACGTCACAGTGGAGGCACGAGATAATAATGGCCAAGGAAACCGCAATTCGGTACAGCTGCAAATACTACTTGAAGATGTGAACGATAATGTTCCTCGTTTCTTGTTGCCACGCTACGAAGCTCGAATCAACGAAAACGAGGCCAACTTCCTCAGTCCGCTTGTCGTACAGGTGTCTGATTTTTAGTTTTGTGTTGTTTAATTATTTAATTTTTACAATTTCTGAGAGTACAGAGTTTTTCTCTTTCCTTAATCGATAGGAGTCACATAGAGGATCCTGTTTTCTAACTAGTATATACGCTATGTAACGAAATATGGAAATATTTAGCTCAGTTTAGGTACCAACATAATCAGCTGAGAACTGCAGTTTCGATTGTTATCAGTTGGCATCAGCTCAGCCGGGTGGAAAATAAGAAATGTCTCTAAAAGTAGTTTATAAGACTTGTTAGACAAGCTTGTTTTGTGTGAGTTCTCTTTCTTATCACCACCTGTATATGATATTTTAGTTGAAAGGTTTCATATTTTCTAGTTTACTGCTTGTCTCGGGCACAACCGATTTATTAACTATTGTTTAAAACGATAAAACCGAAAGGTTGGAAGGCATCTACAATCAGCTTGTTTGTTATGAATTTCGCGCAAAGCTACAGGAGGGCTATCTGCGCAAGCCGTTCCTTATTTAGCAGTGTAAGAGGGAAAGGCAGCTAGTCATCACCACCCACTGCCAACTCTTGAGCTACTCTTTTACCAACGAATAGTGGGATTGACCATAACATTATAACGCCCCTACATCTGAAAGGGGCGAGCATGTTTGGTGTGACGGGGATTCGAACCCGCGATCGTCGGAGTACGAGTCGAGTGCCCTAACCACCTGGCCATGCCGGAGAGACTGTAAGCAACAAAAGCTTGGATTGGCTCTTTGGTAAAGCTGTGTATGTCGAAGCTGACGATCCCAATCCAGAACTGTGCTTGCGTTATAAGAGGAACAATCCTTTAGCGTTGAAAATGAATGGTAAAGTGTTGTTGACTAGCTAGCTGCCTTACATCTGGCCAGTAGCTCATAATTAGGGACCGCAACAAATAGCCCTGGTTACTTTTTTATAACCACAAAAAAACAAACAGTTGTAGTTAATAAATAACTCACCTAGATGAATCTGTATAATCATCAACAAAACAATTGGAAAGAGTTAAAAGTACACTAAATACAATATGTATGTAATTTGGGGTATGTCTTTAGTCAATAGAAGTGCATGTGTTCTTTCACTTAATCTAATTTTACTTACTAAAAGCTACCGGGTTTTAACTTATTTATTTACTTAATAGTATCCCTCTTTCAAAAAATATGTGAGTGTTATTTTAGGAAACGCACGTATTATATTAGTGTGAGTCCACCTGTAGGACAGTGGTAAGGTTATGGACTTACAACATTAGAATCCGATGTTCGATTCCCCGCGATTGACACACCGGAAAGCCCAGTGTGGCATAGCTCTCAAACAAAAAACAATATATTGAGTCCTCTGATGGTGCAGTGGTAAGGTTATGAACTTACCACGTTAAAATCCGGGGGTTCGATTTTCCGCGGTTGACATACCATATAGTCTAATGTGGCTTTGCTGTAAAAACACAAACACACCCAGGTAAGTGTGCATTTTATTTCCATATAATCCTTGCCCTGTTTACACGTGTTTCGTGTTCTTGTCTGCACATATAACTTTAAACTAACCGAACATTTTTTTTCTTTTCTAAAGGCTCGAGACGATGATTTGAATGGAACTAAGAACAGTGAGGTACGATATGAAATTATCCGCGGTGACAAACAAAACAACTTTTCTATCGATTCTGTCAGCGGTGAAATTAAACCTCGAACACCTCTCGACTTTGAGCAAATCGCACAAGAAAAAGGGGATATTCGAACCTTCACTCTTACTGTTCAAGCGTACGATTTAGGTTCACCGTCGCTACACAGTGATGTTACTGTTGTTATATACGTTCAGGTGCGTTCTTATCTGTGTGGTTCTGTTAAAAGCTGAAAGTTGTAGTCTGTGCGACACATTGTTAGATGTTATTCTTAAGTTCCACTCTTCGGTTCTTAGAGCTGCGGATGGTGGAGGGTGACTCTGGTTTAGCGTCTATTAAATTCTGTGCGGTAAGTTTTAGTGCTTTCAAGCGCTACAGACAATAGTGCTAACTTTTGTGGTTACCATTTGTTTTTGTGAATTAAATTTAGCTTACAGCTTTGAGTCCTCCCGGTTGAACAGCGGTAAATTTACCGACTTACAAAGCTGCAATCCAGAATTCGATACTTACGGTGGACGCGGCAGCGAGCCTAATGTGACCCTTTGCTCTAAAACAAACAATTTATTGAGAGTTGCAGGCAAATACTGTCTTTTTTTCGTCATTACGAACATCTGTAATATAGAAGTAGTTGTGGTGAATTGTAATTTTGTTTTCTCATTACGAACATCTGTAATATAGAAGTGGTTGTGGTGAATTGTATTTTTGTTTTCTCATTACGAACATCTGTAATATAGAAGTGGTTGTGGTGAATTGTATTTTTTTTTTTCCTCGTTACGAACATCTGTAATATAGAAGTGGTTGTGGTGAATTGTAATTATTATATATTCTTCATTGCTATCACTCATGATTTTTTAGAATTTTATTCGAATCTTAAGAGAATTTTCGGTGACTATAATATCGTTTTATTTTTTCAGGACAAGAATGACTTTTCACCAGTTTTTCAACGTTCTTTTTACACAAAATCCATCCCAGAAGACACGACAGAAAACACTCCAGTTATCCAGGTTTTGGCCTTCGACGGGGATCATTCCCCATCTAACAGCCGAGTGGTATACCGAATTCAATCAGGCGCTCAGGACAAGTTTGTGATTGATGCCAACACTGGAGTCATCTCTGTGGCCCAAGGTGCCAACTTAGACCCGGACAGGACTAGTCCAAAGACCACCTCTTACACCCTACAAGCAGTAGCTCTTGATGGTGGCATAGGAGAGGATCAGCGACAGGCAGTTGTGCTGGTCAACATCAGCATCACTGATGTCAACAACAAGGCGCCTACATTGACCGTGCCCGAAACGCTTAAGATTCTGGAAGACGCACCTGTTGGGTATCTCGTGACCACAATCGCGGCGAGTGACCTAGACGATCGGCCAGTATTGAGATACTCTTTCGACTATTCTCACAGTGAAGCAACGAGCGAAGAAGGGGCGTTGGTCACATCTTCAGAGAATGATATCACAGGAATATTTGATATCAACAGCGTCGACGGGTCAGTGACGGTGGCGAAAAAATTAGACAGGGAAAAAGTGGAGACTGTTAAGTTACTGGTGAGAGTGGAGGACTTAGCAGCAGCGACCCCTGGGCAAACAGCTACAGGTTAGAAAACATTATTATTAAGTGTCACTAATATCGCACCTAAAATAAAAGTGCTGTTACAGAACTTATACCAACAATATGACGTCATATCTGGATGGTTTGGTTTGAAACTACATTTTTTTCATATTTACAGTCTGTTTCATGTGGCTCTAGTTTTTTTCCTGACCTCATTTAAGTGCTAGAAGTTAATTTGCCAGATCTAATTTTACGAGAATGCTGGCCGGGCGTGACCCAATGGTTAGTATGTTCAGTCTGTCATGAAGGATAAATTATTTGCGTCAGGTTGCTGAAAAAAACGTTCTGCAGATTAAGGCTGTATGCGCGACATAAGAGTGGCAGTCAAAGTCCCACTCACTATTCGGTCATACAAGAGTTGGTGATGGATGATGTTGACTACCTGCCTTCCTTCTAATGTATCGCTTCTAAATTAGGGACGGCTAGATGAAATAGCTCTCGGTCACTTTGCGTGAAATTCAAAACAAACAAAATTTTCAAACAGTACAGTGAGAAGCTGTCATGCGAAGTACGTTATTTTATGAATGGTCGTCTTTTCCCGACATATCTTCGTATAATAAAAACAATCTTTCTTTTTCTTGGCTTTCTCACTCCTTACACTGATGTAAAACAATTTGTTTGTTTGTGTTTTGAATTTCGCGCAAAGTTACTCGAGGGCTATTTGTGCTAGCCGTCCCTAATTTAGCAGTGTAAGACTAGAGGGAAGGCAGCTAGTCATCACCACCCACCGCCAACTCTTGGGCTACTCTTTTACCAACGAATAGTGGGATTGACCGTCAATTATAACGCACCACGGCTGAAAGGGCGAGCATGTTTGGTGCGACGGGGATGCGAACACGCGACCCTCAGATTACGAGTCGCACGCTTGGCCATGCCGGGCCTGTAGAACAATTTAATTTGCTTTAGAGTTTAATCTCACTTATTGTACTAATACACAATAATTGTTTCTTTAACGTTAGCTCTTTCACATCTTTACTAATATAAACAGTTTTTTAGTTCTCTTTCTTGTTTCTAACACTAAATGAAAATAGTTACATTTTATTTCTTTTTTTTTTTTTTAACTTATTTACTTCTTACCCGTTATCTTAACTGTTTCTTTCTACACTCTCCGGTGGTTCATAGGTTAAGTTTATTGGATTATATTTAAAAAAAATAGAGGTTTTGATACTCGCGGTGGGCATAGCACAGTAGCCCATTGTCTAGATTTCTAACATAAAACAAATCTTATTCTCGCGCTAATACGAAACCTTTATTTATTTGCCTCAGATTTTATACCCCGCGTACTAATATAACAGTAATCTGTTAAGAGACAAAAAACCGAAATAAATAAAATATTTCGTTTAAGAAAACTACCACCCAATGAAATTTCTACAGATTGTTTAGAAAACTTGTGTAAAACCTAAATGGTATACTGTAGATTGTTTGTTCGTAGTTAAGCACAAAGTTACACAATGGGCTATTTCTGTTCTGTCAAACTAGGCCAGGCATGGCTAGATGGTTAAGGCACTCGACTCGTAATCCGAGGGTCGAGGGTTCGAATCCCTTTCCAACCAAACATGCTTGCCCTTTCAGCCGTGAGGACGTTATAATGTTACCATCAATTCCACTATTCGTTGGTAAAAGAGTAGACCAAGAGTTGGCGGTGGGCGGTGATGATTAACTGCCTTCCCTCTAGTCTTACAGTGCAAAATTAAGGACGGCTAGCCTAGCGCAGATAGCCCTCGTGTAGCTTTGCGCGAATTTCAAAAACAAGTAATCAAAACAAAATTCTGTCTACCAGCAGCAACGACCATACTTAATTGTTGACATCACAGTCTAGAAACTTCAGTTTTCTCAGTCTGCCATTCTCTAGCAACACTTTTAAAGTTATTTGGGTCAGAGGTCGTGAACCCCTGTACAATACACACCCTGTATGACTGTCACTACCACTATGGTTATCGAAACTCTGTTTTTTTTTTGTTTTTTTTAGTTATAAGCCTACAAATTTACTGTTGTGCCACTTGAGGACACTAAATTTGCCAGAAATCATTGCCATCTCTTTATAAAGTGTTATTAGATGAAATGTTCTGTTATTATAATATTCTATATTTGGTTTTACAGCAACGCTAACTGTGGTAATCAAAGACGTTAACGACAACAAGCCAGTGTTCACCAAGCCGTTCTACAAACAAGCCGTTACAGAAAACGCCAAGATCGGTTCACCTGTTGCGACAGTTGTTGCCACAGATGCTGACAAGAATAGAACAATTAGTTACTCGCTAGAGGGCAGCCCGGAAATTTCAGGCCTAATTTCTATAAACAACAAAACAGGTAACGTTTAATAGAATAGTTGTTTTTTCAGATGTTGTTAATATTGAATTGATGAACTTTATTTAGTTTCCTAATATATAATGAACATTATTAATATAAGTGTTTTAAATGTGTGATTTAGACTGTAATATTTTAAACATTTAATGAGTATCGTATTTTACGCCTTGTAAGACGCACTTTTGTTTCTTCAAAAATACCTGAAAAATCCCCATGCATCTTCCGAGACAAAAGTGATGAGTTAAGGCGAGAGGTTAGCTTAGGATCTACTTAAAACGGCCTTTCGTACAGATCTTAATCTCATTACTTACCAATTATAAGGATTTTCAATAGCATAAAACAATCAATTTAACTAATATTGTCGATATACTGTGAATAATATGATGTATTTGACTGTATTTACTCATAAGGTTGAAAAAAAGTCACGGTTACATCAAGGTGGTGGTTGCTGAGTCCAAAATTAGGGTGCGTCTTTCACGATGTAGCGTCTTACGAGGCGTAAAATACGGTATATAAGTAAACAGTTATTATACGTATATGTATTTGTTATAATAATACCCGGTTTTTGTCTGCCGTTAAAAATGCACTCGCACTTTATTTCAACGGATGAAGATGTGCTTTAGTAGACATTTTGTACAACAGCATATTAAAAGCTTATTAAGTGTTTAAAAAGGTCTAACGTTAGGTTGTAGAATACACATTATATCTTCATTTATTGATAGTATTTAAGTACTTTAAAAATTTAGATCTAACTAAAGCAAAAAGCGTACACAATTTACAGTGTTAATGTATCTATTGAATATAGGCCTTACTTTATAATAAAGGCTAACTAATTTTAGGCCTATGACATAGATTTCGGTAACAGATAAAAATTATTTTGTATTATTGTACAACTATATTTAAAGAAGTACTCTTGCAATAAACATACTAATTTGACCTCAGAATGTTTTGTGGGTATCTGCTAGTTTATGTATAAAACGAACAAATCGAAAATGTTTGAGAATAGTGAAAGAAAGCAATTTAGTTTGAGAACTGTTGTCGTTACCCTAAAAAATGACGGAACTCAATTTCATAACAATTTAGTATTATTATTTAATCAGTCATTCTCTTCTTTATTCATGGGAACTTAGAGCTCAATTCAATTCAATCTTTAAAGTGATCTAATTGCATGAGGTAATAGTCGTTCTACCTTCTTAATTGGTATTCGGACATTTAAAGTAAGCAATGGAATTACTGTTGTACATTCACTGGTTCAGGAACGTCTAAATTCTATTTTTGACTTTAATTGTATTGGTTTAATCTGTCTTTACTTTATTTCTGTATAAATCAAAATATGTCAAAATCCAACTAATACAAGTACCTTTACTTAAATACCTTTCTTCTGTATCTTCTGCTCTTATTATTTACTCTTCTTCGGGATGTTATATTTTTATTAAATCACCCTTTCACTGATTGTTATGTTTCTTATATTTTATTATTGTTTGTTTGTTTGTTTTGGAATTTCGCACGAAGCTACTCGAGGGCTATCTGTGCTAGCCGTCCCTAATTTAGCAGTGTAAGACTAGAGGAAAGTCTTCACCACCCACCGCCAACTCTTGGGCTACTATTTTACCAACGAATAGTGGGATTGACCGTCACATTATACACCCCCACGGCTGAAAGGGCGAGCATGTTTGGCGCAACGGGGATGCGAACCCACAACCCTCAGATTACGAGTCGCACGCCTTAGCGCGCTTGGCCATCGAAATCCGGTTTCTAGTGTTGTAAGTTTGTAGACATGCTGCTATGCCACTGGAAGGCCTGAAGTCAGAAAAAATGGAGAGATATGAAATATTAAAAATTTCATACTTGATTGAGTCATTGTGTATTTTATTTACAATATATTACTGGATTCCAAGTGAAAAACTTATTAAAGTATACCCAAGTGATGCCCGGGAGAATAAATAAAGGTTTGGTTTGTTTGTATTTCGCACAAAGCTACTCGAGGGCTATCTACGCTAGCCGTCCCTAATTTAACAGTGTAAGACTAGAGGGAAGACAGCTAGTCATCACCACCCATCGTCAACTCTTGGGCTACTCTTTTACCAACGAATAGTGGGATTGGTTGCCCCAATTATAACGCCCCCACAACTGAAAGGGCGAGCATGTTTGGTGCGACGGGGATTCGAACCCTCGACCCTCTGATTACGACTCGAGTGCTTTAACCACCTGGCCATACCGGGACCTATAAATAAAGGAAGTATAAAGTATGCAACTGTGATAACATAGGGTTAAATGTTTTTCTCGTGTTACATATGTCTTAAAATTCCCACCTAAAATTTCGGTGTTCTAAATATAATAACGTTAATGTGAGAGACGTAATTGATTTGCAATTTTAGTACTACTGTTCTTAATTCATAAGACTGCCTTTGGACTTCCAGGAAAACACAGTAAATCAGTGTTAATACATATGTTTTTTTTTGTGCCATGCTTGCTCAGACGGTGGTTTTCTCTGGGTACATCCAAAAAAAGGTGGGTTTATCTATGTGACTTTATATACATGATTTGCTTATTTTCTTCTTCCTATAAAATGTTCGTGTTTTGTTTCTATGTTCTATATATAATTATATTACATTATGCACTCAAGATATAGGACAAAAACTTCATTAGTTTTGTTGCTGGTGTTTCGTGTGTTTGAAATATACATTTTGCAATTAACATAAATACACTGCTGGCCAAAATCTTAAGGCCAATGCACATAAAGGAAAAATATGCATTTTACGTTGTTAGACTCAACCACTTATATCAGTAGAGTTTCAAAAGATGAAAATAAGAAAAGGGAAAATAAAAAAAAAATTTAGCATTTGATAGGGAAAATGTGAACACTATGAAATTAGCCTAAATACTAGCTGGTCAAAAGTTTAAGACCATATCAGAAAGAAGTCCTAAACAGGATAGGAAATGCCCAACAAGAGGTCTCAGTAGTGAGTTGCATGGCCGTCATTGCATGGTCGATATAAGCGTTTGCAGAAGGCTGGCTGGAATGTTATTCCCAGTGGTGAAGATGGCTTCATGAAGATCATACACTGTTTGGAATTGACGTCCATTTCTATAGACTTTCTTGCCATCCACCCCCAAACCTTTGCAATGGGGTTCAGTTTGGGCGAACACGCTGAATGGTCTAAAAGAATCACGTTATTCGCCATTAAAAGGTCCTTTGTCCTGCGGGCATTGTGGATTGCAGCATTGTCCTGCTGAAAGATCCAGTCATTTCCACTCAAGCAAGGGCCTTCAGTCAATAAGAATGCTCTCTCCAACATGCCAATGTAGCCAGCTGCTGTTTGACGCCCCTGTATAACCTGAAGCTCCATTATTCCATGGAAGAAGAAAGCATTCCAGGTTATGATGGAACCTCCTCCACTGTGTCGTGTAGAAATTGTTTCCGGTGGGATATCCTTATCGTGCCAGTAACGTTGGAAGCCATCTGGACCATCCAGGTTAATTTTTTTCTCATTAGAGAACAAAACCTTCGTCTACTTTTTTACGTCTCATGTTTGGTGCTTCTCAGCAAAGTTTAACCGAGCTGTTTTGTGGTGTAAAAGGAGGCGTGGCCTTTGAAGACATTTACGGTTTTTAAAGCCTTTTTCTCGTAGATACCGTCTTATTGTTCTTGAACTGCATTCTGCGTCCGTAAGGGCATTAATCTGGTTCGACGATCGGCTGGTGTCTTGCCGGACAACTCGTTGAATTCTCCTGCTCAACGCCGGCGAAATTTTCTTGGGCTAACCAGTTGAAATTCTCGTTCCGTATCCCTCAGGGACTTTTAAGAAATTTGCAACAGCAGTTTTACTACGCCCAATCTCACCAGCGATGGCACGTTGAGAGAGACCTTGCTTTTGCAGCTTGACAATTCTGCCACGTTCAAACTCTGTCAACTTTTATCCTTTGCTATGTTTTTACCCAATGTAACACAGGAGATGTCAGTGGGAGATGTTGACAACGCTAATGCTTCAACACAAATGACTAAATTTCATTATGTATTTACCGATTAACGCTTCGTTTCAGTGTGGTCTTAAACTTTTGACCAGCTAATATTTAGGTTAATTTCACAGTGTTTACATTTTCCCTATTAAATGCTAAAAATATTTTTTATTTTTATTTTCCCTTTTTTATTTTCATTTTTCGAAGCTCCACTCAAATAAGTGGTTAAGTCTACAACGCAAAATGCATATTTTTTCTTTATGTTCATTGGCCTTAAGATATTGGCCAGCAGTGTACATCAAAGTAACGAAGCAGACAACTGGTGTCGTGTTATTTAACTAAGAGTATGTATTAAGTACAGTAAGTTGACACAGAGTATTCATTATTTTTTAGACCTTTTAAATATAAATTTAGCAGATATTTATGTATTAACAATGTTAAAACAACGTGGGTTCATTTTTTTCTTATGTAGTTTTACCTTTTGGTGAAAGCTTGTACCAGTTGAATATCTTAGTAAAAATAAATAAACGTCAGTATTCGAATGGTTTAGTTACAGTTATCTATAATGTTTCCTCAAAGGTGAGATTTTCGTCAGCCAAAAGATCGACAGAGAACAGTTTTCTTGGTTGAATTTAACAATTCGTGCTACTGACAATGGAGTTCCGCCGCTCTCTGAAACGGCCCCTTTGTTCCTGCAAGTGTTGGACGACAATGACAACAATCCTATTTTTGTTGATGGTCCCTCTCAGTTTATCATTCCTGAAAATGCCGCAGTGGGCCAGCTGGTGGCAACCGTGCAAGCCACGGATGCTGATATTGGAGAATATGGTAAAGTGACTTACACCTGGGATCCTACAGGTGGCGACGGAAAGTTTAGAATAGACAGGGATACGGTAAGTATGACAGATACGGAACTGTTCAGTTGATGTTATATTTCTGCAAGCAAATTTTTACTTATTTTTCTGTTAGGGCTTGCATGACTTAATGGTTAGAGCATTTGACTTGGATTTGTGAGTTCTAATCCCGTCACCGGGCATTTTTCAAGTTTCTTTGGTAAAAAAGCAGCCTAAGAGTTGGCGGTAGGTAGTGTTGACTAGCTGATCTCCCTCTAGTCTATCACTGCTAAATTAGGGACGGCTAGTACAGATAGGCCTCGTGTAAGTTTTTGCGAAATTAAAATAATATCATATTTAATACTTCGTCAGCGATTGTTGTTTAAACTGTATTACATGTATAAGAATTACTTTAACTGAGATAATATAGTCTGCATTGCACTTAAGTTGAACGGTCAGAAATTTAAGGTTTGTTTGTTTCGTTTGTTTTTAAATTTCACGCAAAGCTACACGAGGGCTATCTGCGCTAGCCGTCCCTAATTTACCAGTGTAAGACTAGAGGGAAGGCAGCTAGTCATCACCACCCACCGCCAACTCTCGGGCTACTCTTTTACTAACGAATAGTGGGATTGATCGTCACATTATAAAGTCCCCACAGCTGAAAGGGTGAGCATATTTGATGTGACGGGGATTCGAACCCGCGACCTACAGATTACGAGTCGAATGCCTTAAGCACCTGGCCATGCCGGGTCTGAAATTAAAGTAAGCTACGCCTTTTCTATAGCTCTTAAAGAAAGATAAGTTTAAATATTTAATCGAACTTATTGGCTATTTTAGTCTAAAACTTGAACTTCAGTGTCATAAATGTAATATCTAACATATCGATGGGATTTTCTCTTAAATATGTACTACAAAGAGACAGTCTTCTCTTGGTGTGATGATATAAGCTAGTGCGATATTCCATTTTAACACTTGGCTGGCAGTTAATTCAATTAATTAATTTTAAAAAATTAAAACTGATTATAGATCTTTTACTTTGAAACAAAAGTAATATATTTTAAAACTAAATATCAACAGTAGTACGTGAAATATCATCAACTTCTCACCAGTTTCATGGATAAATAACACGACTGGAGTAGAGAAACAATTATCAAAGTTATTGTGACCAAGAAATGACTTTTATTATGATTATGTTCAGTCTTAAGTCCATAATGGTTTCCCATAATGCCAAATTATACACGTCAATAAATCAGATCGATCTCATTTATAGAAGAAAGAATGAAATTATCCGATATTCTCATAACCTGTATGCTAGCCATGTTAAGGTTATCTTGATAACTTAACCAACGCAAATGGTACGAAAGAAAATAAGTATTCGTGTTTCCTTAGAATATCGCAACGAAGTTTGGACACATCCAGCTTACGTAGTGTTGTTGTTTAATTGTAGCTATAGTTAAATATTCGTGTTTTTAGTTTCAGTTACCTAGAGTTATTAGTTTAACTTTAGTTATAGTTATTATTACAATTAACTTCATTATTATAGTTAATCGAGTGGTGACGACTTTGACATCTGTTGAGGTAAAATAACTCAGAGTTCTACATTAATTAACCTTTTCACAATACTTTTCTTAGGGTAGCCATCCACAAAAATTGAATGATCGACCAATCGTAACGATTTCCTGTATTTCTAACGTTAGTCTACTATTCACATACCCAGAGAATTTAGTTAACTGCTTTTCCCCCAACAACAGGGGCGTAGATTCTGGGGAGACGGGGGTATACATCCCCCTTCATTTTAGGTGGGGGATATGGTGCATACAATCATCCCCCCCTACAGTTTGGTCTGTTGAATTGTTTTATTGCATCACAGGCCTACAAATTGTGTGTTTGTTCTTGTGATTCTCGTGTTCTTGCCAATCGAATTTCATAATTAGGCCTAGATGTAGGCTTTTTCAGTAGCAGAAATGTACATCTTTAATATAGGCGTGCTTCTAAGCTTTTCGATCTAAGCGATAGTTCGTAAGTATCAGTCAATAGACCTAAGTATACATGCAAGTATCGTGGCAACAAGATTACTCTGTGACTGCATGTTTACAGCTTTCAGGTTTACGTAATCAGAAATTACCAATTTGCAAATTGAACAGTTCACATAAGTGGTTGCAAAAATCATCCTCCCCCCCATTGGGTGTAAAAAATATACGCCCCTGCCCAACAAGTGTGTATGCCAGATAACTAGATACATTTTTTCGTTACTATAACGTTATTGTTTTTAGTCATAGCTATACATATTATTAATTGATATGGTTTATGTTTGTTAATAGACATTTTCTTTATAGTTATCGTTGCTTATATAAAACAAGGTTGTCCAACTTGATGGTAGTTGTGACTAGGGCTGTGACGATTACACGATTAACTGGTTACGGTTCGGTTACTGCTCTTAACCGGTTACGGATTTCCTAATCGGTTAATCTAAGATTTTTTTTCCGAGAAAAATAAACGAAAGAAAACAATACGATTATCGACATGTAAATATTTCATTATTTGACCTTGACATTGATATGTTTGCCTATCGCGATTTTACGAACTGCTTGTCTTTTTGTTTGGTTGAATTTTCGTTGTTGTTGTTGAAAGCCTTTAGAGTTTTTGTTAACGTTCGGTGCGGCCGTCACTCGCAAATTCCTAGGGCTGTGACGATTACACGATTAACCGGTTACGGTTCGGTTACGAGGCAAAGATTAACCGGTTACAAAAGTCCGTAATCGTCGCAGCCCTAGTAGTGGCGGAACATAGAGAGAGCGCTTAAGTTTCTTATCTGTTTACAGTGAGGATTTATCACTGCTTAAAGAGGGCGTTGTATGTGTAATTTAACTACTGATCTCTATATATGGATGCGTGACTGAGTATAACATTCAAGATGGCGAAAAGTAATGTTTTAATGCCAATTTTGGCACGGGTTTGTAATCGCGGCTAGACTAGCTGAAGGTATTTATTCGTGTTATCTTTGTTTTATCAACAAGGTTATTATTTTTATCATGAACAGACCAGCGTATACTAAGGGTAAAAGAAGAAAAAAAATGAAGCGTGTCCGAAAAGAAATCAAGTCAAACGAATATTGATAAAATATTTTGTTCTTTTATAACTGACGTTTAGACAACAACTAACATCGCTATGATACAATATTTAATTATAATAAAACTTGGTATTTACACAATAGAACATAATTTTGTCAGTTAATAAATACACCATATCGTCTATTTAGGGGCTAAAATAACGTAGTTTTCGTTATTCCCAGCCAACATTATTTTTTATCTGGTGCTGCCACCTGACTTTGTAAAATGTGATGTTGTATGTTGTCATAGGTTCTGTAACTAATAGAATTACATCCCGGGTACCACACACAAACATTAATCTCCCGCTGGGACAGCAGTAAGTCTTTGGATTTGCAACGCTGAAATTAGGGGCTCCATTCACCTCGGCAGACACAGCGGATAGCTCGATGTGGCTTTGCTATGAGAAAATACACACACACAAACATTAAAAATAGTTTCAGAAAATACTTCAATATTCCAGTTTTCAGTCGTCTGTTAATTATGGAAATTAATCTATAACTAACAAAAGTACAGATCAAGAATTAACTTTCATGCGTAAGTACTGTAAAAAATGTGTTTAACAAAACTTGTTGGTCATATGGACTGTAACGGGTAATTATTAGATTAACAGCTGCTATATGAGGGGTTGTTATACTTTCTAGAACAATATATAAAAAACAAACCTCAGTGTAAAAGTACAGAATTATTTTATTAAAAGCAAAACATATCTTTTTCGAATTTATATTAAAAATAAACTATTTTCTGGAATAAAAAGGAAATTGCATTGTAGAGGGCGCTAAGGTAGTTTTGATTAGTTTCAAAATAAATGAAAAAGTTTGCAGGTGGTGAAATTAAGTAGATGCAACTGTAAGTACAAGTGAAACGTGACGTTTCTCACGAGAATGCTTTCTCAAATGAAATGAGAATTCCGGTTCTTAGGTAGCGTTTCTGAAAGGACAAATAAAAATACTGTAGATATTTATTTTAACAATACTTTATTCACCTCCTAGGGACAAGTTATCGTTGCTGAACCTTTAGACAGGGAAAAAAAGAAATGTATAACTTAATTGTTCAAGCGTGGGACAATTACGAATATGGATTTGTTACCGGAGAAAGTAGAAAAGCATTTCGAAAGGTAAGCCTTAAGCTTGTTACCACAGCTAAAATTAATTACTGCTTATTTACAGTTTATCATCTCCATTAAACAACACTGTATACTGTTCTGAAACTATAAAAGTCGATACTGGTGTAATAATTTAAACCTGGCCTTATAAAGCGAACCCTTTATATATGATACTTAGTTCAGATATAGTCTAGTATGTCGTTTCAAGTGTAATTAACAACATACAATACATTAAATACGTTTATAACTAGTTGCATTGTAAGTTGTGTTTTATCTAATACTTTGTTTAACTTTTGGGTCTATTTATACGAAATGTAAAAACCAATTGTTATAGTCCAACTCAGATTTCATACGTTTTGAGGGTCTATATAATTAACTTGTAGCAATTTTTCCTTAGTTAAACCAGTATTAGTGTCACAGCAAAAATTAAGCGCTATTTCGTTACTGTATAAAACGTTTTGAGGTTTTTTAAACAGACTGTTGTGTTTTTATTTACAGTCCGAGGGCCGACATGGCGAGGTGGTTAAGGTACTCCGAGGGTCGTGGGTTCGAATCCCTGTCACACCAAACATGTTTGCCCTTTCAGCCATGTGGGCGTTATGATGTGATGGTCAATCCCCCTATTCGTTGGTAAAAGCGTAGCTCAAGAGTTGGTGGTGGATGGTGATGACTAGCCTCTGGTCTTACACTGCTAATTTAGGGACGGCTAGCGCAGATAGCCTTCGTGTAGCTTTGTGCGAAATTCAAAACAAACCAAATCAATTTACAGTCCTTTGAGGTTGACACTAGTTTTGAACAAGTTAACTAGAGACGCCATAGTCACCTTAACGGGATGTGTTGTTGATTTACTTTAAAAGTTATTTTCTGGAGGATTTGTTATGTTTCACTACAATGCTAATATAAATTATAAAACGTTTCATAGTGTACTCATGTACAAGAACTACTGTATATTAAAACATAATAATGCCATCCTTTCTTATTTCTTCCAAAAAAAGTTGGTTGGTTGGAATTAAATACAGAGCTACACAATGGGCTGGTAATCTGTGCTCTGTCCACCAGTGGCATAGCGATATGCCACCAAGAACTACTGTAGATTAAAGCGTTTTAAATTCATCATTTCTTATTCCGACCACCAGGAGTCACTGTAGATTAAAGAAATCTTAAAGTCATTTCTTATCTGCCACCATAATACGTTGTAAACTAAAATATAACAAGGTAATCTTTGGAGCTGACTCCTCGAAGCCCCTCAGTGGCACAGCGGTATGTCTGCGGACAATGCTAGAAACCGGTTTCCTATATCCGTAGTGGGCATTGTATAACTTTGTGCTTAATTAATTACAAACAAAGAGTCCTAAAGTATATTCCTATATCACTTCGAGCATTCTTGTTTAGATACTCAATGCTACTCAATACAGACTTAAAGTCATTGCTTCGTATTTCAACAATCAAGAAAGAACATAGAATTAAGATCTCAGAGTGGCACTGCCATATAGTTTAAAACAAAGTCACTTTCACTACATTTTAAAAGTCTTTGAGCTTACGTGCGTAAGATTCTGGTGAAAATTTATGTAAATCTAATGTGAACAAAGTCCAGATATGACCACTCGGGGTACCACACACAAGTATTAAAAATAGCTTCACCAAATACTTCTATATTCCAGTTTTTAGTCGTCTGTTAATCATGGAAATTCTTCATTAATCTATAACCACACCCTCTGTAAACAAAATAAAAACTCAATGTCTTCATATAAGGACGTTTACTTACGTTGTGTAGTTATATGAAGTGGAGCAAGAATGAATTATTTTCATTTATTTAAATCCATGACAATATACCAGCTGGGACATTTAGTAGAATTTCTCTTTTTATTAATTTTGTGACATAAATTACGTTGTAATGCCCGCCCCCCTTTAGAGTTTCATACGTACATGAACAATTGTACCCAAGGTGGATATATCTTCTCATTGCTTTAGGTGATATTTTCACATCTCAGAAACCATTTACTACTCAGTTAAGATAATATAACCCAAAAATATGCACGTACCTTATTTACCATTCGATAATTACGTGCTTTGAATCACGTATTTTTTTCGACAGATATCTATACTCGTGACGGATGTCAACGACGAAACGCCACAGTTCATACCTCAACAAACGTGTGCGACGATAACGGAGTTCCACAAACAGAAGGAGACGATTCTTCTCGTCTCGGCCTCCGATGCGGACGATGCATCGACGAAAAACTCTGAAGTGACGTTTTCGATTTTAGCAGGGAATGATGAAGGCATGTTTGTTATTAATTACTGAAATGAAATATATTAAGCATTCTGTTACTGAGCATAGTATGCGTTGCTATAGGAACATTATGAAAGTGATAAACAATAGTGTTTTGAATAGGTGGATCCGTGTTCTTTTGTAGCAAAGACAGGACAACTTGTGGAAAGTACTTTGATTTTAATGTGTTTTTGTGTATATTATTGTGTAACTTAAAAATAAGTTACCATATCTGAAGAACAATATCTAATTATAAAATGTAAGTCTTCCATTCGAGTCCTTGATTGTAAGAATCGTTAACAAACATTAAAACACCTTATGATTTAAATTAGAAAGAACTATGTTGTAAATAATTTGTAACATTATTTTTACGGATTTGCAATTTTTTTTTTTTAATTTCTTGACGTTTCTTTCACCAGGTTAATCTGGTGGAATTGTTAGAACAGGAATTTGGACGAGAGAACCTGCACATGGCCTGGCATGGCCAAGCGTGTTAAGGCGTGCGACTCGTAATCTGAGGGTCGTGGGTTCGCATCCCCGTCGTACCAAACATGCTCACCCTTTCAGCCGTGGGGGCGTTATAATGTTAGGTCAATCCCACTATTCGTTGGTAAAAGAGTAGCCCAAGAGTTGGCGGTGGGTGGTGATGACTAGCTGCCTTCCCTCTTGTTTTACACTACTAAATTAGGGACGGCTAGCACAGATAGCCCTCGAGTAGCTTTGTGCGAAATTTCCTGCACAAATAAAAAGCGATGTTTCATACAGTTATAGGCCCGGCATGGATAGGTGATTAAGGCACTCGACTCGTAATCTGAGGGTCATGAGTTCGAGTCCCCGTCACACCAAACTTGCTCGCTCTTTCAGCCGTGGGGGCGTTATAATGTACACTCAATCTTACTATTCGTTGGTAAAAGAGTAGCCCTTGGCAGTTGGTGGTGGTGATTAGCTGCCTTCTCTCTAGTCTTATATTGCTAAATTACAGACGGCTAGCGCAGATAGCCCTCGTGTAGCTTTGCGCGAAATTAAAAAATAAACAAACAAACAAACTATCACACACTCGTAATAAACAATAATAATCGTAGGCCCAGAGATAGGGGGCTAGGACAATGAGTCACACCCCACCCACTTTTAACATTGATAATAAAAATTTGTAAAAATTGTTAACATTGTGCTGTTGTAACTCTATGCATTTCCGTTTTTGTAACACCTATTGACAAGCTGTCTCTACGCAGGAAGGATATTTATTTATTTCCACAATCTGAATTACAATTCCAACAGGAGGCTGAAGTTTTGAGCTTTTTTAAATTGTTTCATCCGATATAGATGTCGATAAAATTATACCAAAATTATACGTATAATCTCACCAGTGCAGTTATAAGTTTATTTTGTAGAGAGACATCACACATAAATTTCATAAAAGTTGATGTCTTGATGTCTCACTTTTTATTTGCGACTATTTCTGCAATTAGACATCTGAGAATTAGTTCAAATGTTTACTGGTGTAACATTTATTGTATTTGACTAACTTGGTTTTGTAATGTTTCTATCACTACTGATAATATGAATGTAGCTTTGTGAATTGCTTGGGCACTGCATATTTTTTTTATTGTAATATAAATTTAACAATCACAATTTTTATTCCATTACTTAATTAATATCTGATCACAACTTCATCAACGATGTGACAATGTTTGCAATGCTATCTTATTGTAAAATGTTAAAAGTGTAAACCTAACTAGTAAATATATATGATACGAGTTTAGGTTTGCTATCCACATTTGATGAAGGGCAGTTAACCAAAACGTTGCTTTCAATCAAATGTTTAACGAATGTATATGGTTTGTAAAATCTAGGGTTGTTTGACATCGAGCCCATGAAGGACAACACTGCCCGAATTGTTAGCCGTACGTCTCTTAAAATGAGGACTGGCAACTTCACCCTTCTGCTTAGGGCTCAGGACCACGGAGATCCTCCTCGTGCTTCAACAGAGAAATTTCGAGTGTGTATTAAGGATGTGAATGACCACAGTCCAGTATTCTTCCAACCCAAGAAGAACTTTACAGTCCGTGTATCTGAGGTATACTTGCTTTTGAAACATATTAATAAACTAAGTGGCAACACTTTCTGAGGAAATTTAATTTGTGATGCTGTTCTTTCAAATTTCATGTAATAGAAATTCAGTATTCTTCTTGGCTAATACCCTCTACAGTGCTTTTTTCTTTTACCCATTAGTTAGTTAAATAAAAACAAGTAATGTCCCACCATAATATTTCATTACTAGCTTTATGACTAAAATGTAATGAAAGCAATGTGAAAATAATGGTGCATGATTGATGCAAAAAATGAGGAAAAAAGTTTCATTGGCTAATTAACTGACAACAAAGCTAAAAATAATAAGAATATGAATATATCTTCTGGCACATTCAACTTGTCAATACCTACCATGGAACAATCTGGACAGTATCCCTTCTGGAACATTCAAATTGTCAACAACTATTGAGGAACAATCTGGACAGTATCCCTTCTGGAACATTCAAATTTTCAATACCTACCATGGAACAATGTGGTCAATATCCCCCTCTGGAACATTCAAACTGTCCAAGCTGTTGCTTGGTAAGTATTGACAATTTGAATGTTCCAGAAAGGATACTGTCCAGGATTTTGTTCAGTAAGTTCTGACAATTTCCAGGATTATGTCGCTAAATGTAGCAAAAAAACGAGACTAACTGAATAAATAAATGATAATTTTTGGTATGTTTATTCTTTCTATAACGTGAAAAGAGGTTGTTGTTTAGTGTCGGTTCAACACCATTGAATAAAATAAATAAAAAATTGGGAATTTTTATAAACTGAAAATAGAGATCATAATACAAGTAAAGAAACAGGGCTGGAGACATTATTTACTCAAACTACAATTCCTTATTTTGGCTACATGCTGTTACTTAGAATTACATTTGGTGGAGTTAAAATAAGGATTTCTTGTTTCACTGAATAACATCTACAGTATCTCCAGCCCTGTTTCCTTACTTTTTTATAATACCTGTTTATAGGTTTTTAAATTCCCATTATTTATTTAGTTTGTTTGTTGACTTTTTATTAGGCTCAGCTATGTGTAAAGGATTATTACTTGATATGGTAGATAACGTTATATTTTGTAATGATAATAAACGTAGCTATTGCTATCTGACACGGTTCATGATGATTTACTGTAGCTGCTGACTATTTGATTGCGTTAGTTCAAGACGTGGAATATTAAGCTGCAGCTGGAGATTGTCGTGAAGGTTTGTTTGAGAACATATTGATCATTTATAGTTTCTATGTAACTAAATTTGCAATGTGCAAATATACACCTAGACTGAGATGCAATTCCCAGATAGTGGGTATAAAATTTGACAAGTAGAAAAAACAACCTTTTCAAATAAGACATATACGCCTAAAACATTAATTTAAATAATCCTTCGTGTCTTTTAAGTAATTATTCCACGAATATGTGGAATAAAATTTAATATTATATTTATTGATTTTTTTCTTACATCTTCACTTCGTACATAATATAGGAGTCAGCTCCCTAAAGACACCGATTGTATAGTATACAAAGCGTTGAATATCTACATGTTACAGTAATCTAATGTTCATCTATTATTAGCTCGTAATTTCTGTTTCACGCCGTGCTTAGGCTTTTTAAAGTAACACCAGATACTTATAAGAAAGCTAACCTTAAGGGGTAATTCTGGTTAAGGAATTAGCAAATAGGATTACATGAAAACGTTGTAATGTTTTCATACTAAACCCAAAACTCAAGTGCTTTCAAATAATTCTGAAGAAGAATATAAGGGTTAACGATAATATCGTTTACACTGGAATTATGACGTTTTTATTTAGCTTATGTAAAATACAGAAGAAACAAATTGACTTTTTAATACCTTTGCAATATTTTATTTAGCATTCTAGTAAATTTTTGAGTGCAATATACCCAGCTGTAGGCTGGCAAGATAATAATATTCAGTACAAGAATTACAAACAGGCCATTTTGAGCTGATTTTTTTTTTTTTTTGAAAGTCTAACGTGTGCTTTTTTGTGCATTTTTATGTGTACAATCGTAGCAGTCAATAGTAAGGACTTAACTTGTTTTTTTGGACTAAATCTTTACTGTTTAAGTGCTTTTAAGCCGAACGTTCTATTAGGATTTTGTGCAGTTCCTTATGATCTTTGTTAGGAACCACATTAGTGGTTCATGATATTGCAGTGTTATATTTTGGATTACATTACAGTATAGGTGAGGCTATTGAGGCTTGGTTAGCATGCCCGCGCTATGAATCCAAAGTTTCATGATTTGCATCCCATTGTCGCATAAACACACTCCGCAATTCAGAACCTTGAGTTGGTCTAAGAGTATCAGCCAAATACCACTACTTGGTCAGCCACAAATAGGCTAAGAGCTTGTGATGGGTGCTGTTGACTAGCTTTAGTTCGTCAGTTAAAATTTTGGGAGTGTTGTGCGAAGATAGCTTTTGTATTGCTTTATACAAATATTCTAAATACTAACGTGAGGTAAAATGAGACACCAGTTTGCCCAACATAATAAGTTTGATTTTTTTTTTTTTTTTTAGAATGCGACAATTGGAACTGTCGTAACAGAAGTTAAGGCTACGGATGAAGATAAAGGGATTAATGGGGAAGTGAGATACCGGTTAAAGAAACTGCTCAATGGTCATTGGAAGACATTTCAAATTGACGAGAAAGATGGAATTATAACTCTAATACGAAAATTGGATCGTGAGACTCAACGAATATATGAGGTAAGCTGAGTGATAGAAAACAAAGGGTGTACATTGAAGTGAGTATTTAGAAATAATTTTTTAATGAATAACACATAATAATGTTTACCATTTCTGCTGCTTTGCTAACAAGCTGATATTATTTTCTCAAAAGGTACTATTTTTAGAACAGCTCTCGTTGTTACGTCGAACTAATATATTCATTATTAATCGTTTGAAATGTATCTTTTTTTTTTTTTTAGTTACGTGTCGAGGCCTTCGACATGGGAGAACCGACGTCTTTGTCCACGGACCTGGATTTAAAAGTATATGTTACAGATGTAAATGATTATGCCCCAGAATTTACACAAGACATTGTAAGTTTTGTATATTTTTTCTTTTCTATAGTTATTGTAAAAACTAAAACACTTCTATTTTAGTAATCAGAAACTAAACTTGATGTCACCGTGTAACTGAGTAAGGTAGTTTTATGACAACTGTTCTTTAAAAAAAATGTAAGGTTCCGAGAACATTGCAAAAATTCAGTGAAGAACGTAAATGGACATTTAAACGTGATTGGCATCTTACAACATGTTTCTTGCAGCGTATGAAGGAAGATACTTTTTTTTTAAAAAAACAACTTGCGTTTGATGGTCTTAACACAAAGATAACTTTACATTTTTTAAATCTTTCTTTTCTTCCAGTATTGTTATGATAGAATGCAAATGGAACATTATTAGGAAGTAACGTTTTATCTCTTAGTGCTCTTGCTTGAAATAAACAAAATAATAAAAATATAATTAAGTAAAATCAAACAGAGCGCCCTCAGTTCAGATGTTTCAGTCATAGGCTTTCGTAACTACCTGATGCATGTTTATTGTGAAAATAAAGGTATTTTACATTTGATTTTTTATATACTTCTTTACGTTAAAATAAGACATGACAATACTATGGTACAAATATATTTTCGACTCTAACGTGCCATTCCTTACGATATTGTTGTAAGTTGTTTTCAGTTTTAATTTGGATGTTAACTTGGAGGTATAACGTTATGATTTACGTGTTTTTAGAAGTAGACGTCTAAAATGTACTATGTTTATCAAAATCGGATAAATTTTGGAATATCAAAAGATATGAATAGGTTATGAATACGAGACTCACTGAAACATTGAGTTAGTGTTTTGCTTTCAGTCGGTATGTTAATAATTCAGTGAAGCTTTAGTTTTCGTGAAGTGTTTGGATTGGTGTTACTGTGGAAATCATTTCGTTTTGTTTGTTTGTTTGGGAATTTCGCACAAAGCTACTCGAGGGCTATCTGTGCTAGCCGTCCCTAATTTAGCAGTGTAAGACTAGAGGGAAGGCAGCTAGTCATCACCACCCACCGCCAACTCTTGGGCTACTCTTTTACCAACGAATAGTGGAATTGACCGTAACATTATACACCCCCACGGCTGGGAGGGCGAGCATGTTTAGCGCGACGCGGGCTCGAACCCGCGACCCTCGGATTACGAGTCGCACGCCTTACGCGCTAGGCCATGCCGGGCCCAAATCATTTCGTATATTCAGTTACTTGATCAATCACCTCTGAAGCTGTACAAGTCAATTTATTTTTGTTAGTTGTAGTACAGTTATCAAAACATTTCCGATGGAACGTCATTGGTAAACTTAGATTTACAAGTTACAGTAGAGAAGTATGTGAAGGCAGTTTGTAGAAGGGTATCTGCTGCGTCCGTCGCAGGGATTCGAACTCCAAATTTTAGCGTTGTAAGTGTGTACTCTTACTGTTGACCCATCAAAGGACATATTAAAGAAGAAACAAAGTAATTTGGTATTGTTAGGTGGACTAGATGTCGAACTGTTTCCACCTAATAATTTTTAAAAAATTGCCCAGTGACGAACATTGTTACAAAATTAATTATTTTAACTGTGTAGTTTTCTTTTTACTCATATAACAACATTTATGTATTAAGTACTATATATTTAAAAGCTAACGTGCTTTTAGTGATTGACATAATGTTTATGACCTTGAAAACAAGCTAAAGCCTAGTTGTTAACTGCTATTTTTTATGATAAAGGAGCTAATTACTAGTCTTTGAGATTCCTCATTTCTATCCCATCAAAAATGAACTTTTTCATGCACAATAAGTTAAGCCTATATTATGCCTGGCCATGTCAAAACCATGTGTTGTTTGGATATTTCATCCTTTAAAGATGACAGATTTCATCTAAGGTTATTTTAAAATGTTTTTGTCTGTGTTAAAAAAGGATTAGCACAAGAAAAACAAACTAGTTAATTGAGTTTCTACACTTTTGTTAAAATAGTTATGTAACAACTGTGTGTTTTAAATTTTAAAAGTACCTACTTCATTATCAAATTATGATCAATATTTGTTATAATACTTGTTCAAAATCTGTTAAGATAGGTGCTTAAATGAAGTAAATAAAAACAACTTGAATCAGGTCTTAATTCTTGCACGGTTTTTATTAGTTCCATATTACAATATTACATTCTAGGACCATGTGACTTTTACTGAAAATTTGCCAGCTGGTCAGGAAAAATTCAAACTGACTACAACAGTTGACAAAGATGATAATGATGGTGATTCTAAACCAATACCATGTTATTTCATTGTAGGTGAGTTAAAAAGTGTTTATTATATTTTGATGAAGTTTTGTGATTTCTACGTTTTAAACAGTGGTTAAAGGGTTGTTTAATTTTATTCTTTTGCACATCTTGTAGAACAGTATTAATAGGTAATTGTTTTCACTTTGTGATAGTAGCAATACTATGTTAATAATGAATATAGTAACTTGTATGACAGTTTCCAATATTCATTTCCTAGTCTCAACTCTGAAACAGTACAATAACTTAATAAGCAGCTCTAGAACAGTATAGTAGGAACTAAGCTGAAATTTTCTTTACCTTGTACTGGTTCCATGGAAAATCTATAAAGTTGAACAACAAAATTATTGATTAGACTACATTTTGTATATTTCCCCCATATTTCCAATATTTACTGAATTGGGTAGAAAAACTGTGAAATTTTCATGATAAGGTATTATTTGTAGGTGGTAATGAAAATGGCAACTTCCGGTTAGACATCTTTACTCATGAACTGTCCACCACCAAGAATTTAGACAGAGAAGAGTGTTCCAATTATAGCCTCATAGTTCAAGCATCAGATGATTGCTTCCATGTGCCACCAACCATTTCTCACTTTGATCCTCAAGACAATTCATTGTTACAGGTTCAGGTGAATGTTAAAGATGTAAATGACAACCCTCCTCACTTCATTAGTCCTGTATTTACTGGAGGATTAACTACAGAGATGGACTTTAGTACTGTAATCTTAAGGGTTAAGGTAAGGAATTCTGTAAGACAAATAAATTAAATTTCATAAAATTTTAAAGACACAAAAGGGAGGTTATTAGCATAATAAGGATGTATGCCCTTTCCAGCTCCAAACTATACTTAATACTCATGTATTCATTTAACCTTTTCTTGAACTTGGTTAAATTTTTCGCTTCCACAACTCTTGAAGGCAGTCCATTCTCAAAGCCACCACCCTGTTTGAAAGGTAATACTATCTAAATTGCATACGACTCCTATTCTGCCAAAATTTGAATTTATGCCACTTTGTTGTGTTGTTTTCACTGCTAAACGTAAAACATTTGATGGATCTATATTATCAATGCCCTTGATAATCACTTCAGTCACATTCCCTCTGATCCTTCTACTCTCCAGAGAAAACAAGTTTAAAGATTTTGGTCTCTTCTCATAAGACAATCCCAGTATCCCAGGGATCATCCTTGTGGCTCTTTTCTGAACCTTCTCTAACTATTCATTGTACTTTTTTAGGAAAGGAGCTCAGAACTGTACATTACTTTAAGTGAGGCCTTAAAAGTGATGTGTATAGTGAAACAACAATGTCCCTTGTCTTGTATTCAATATTTCTACAGATGCTACAAAAATCCTACTAGTACTATTGTTAGCTACAATACACTATTTAGTTGCCTTAAGATATTTTTCTTCAACTACAGCATTTAATTTATTCCCATTTAAATTGTAAGAATAATTTGAATTGTGAAAACCTACATGCATCACCTTACATTTTGGATAGTTAAACATCATCAACCATGTATTGATCCAATGCATCAAATGATCTAAATCTCCCTGTAAGTCTGCAGCATCTATGATACACTTAGCTCCTTTAAAAATCTTAATGTTGTCTTCAAACTTCAATATTTGTCAGTTATTCTATAGTCAACATCATTTATATAAATCACACACAGCAAAGGACCCATCACAGAGCCCTTGAGGCACATTGTTTACAACTGTAATCCAGTCAGTTCTAACTCTATTTATTACAACTTTCTGGTTTCTACTCTTCAACCAATTTTCTATCTAACTGAATAACATTTCCCTCACACCTTGTGGTTTAGTTGTATAACAAGTCTTCATGAGGCACCTTATGAAACTCTTTCAAAAAAAAAAAAAAAAAAAAGTAAACCAAATCCATGGTATTTCCTTCATCAACTCTTGCACTAACATCTTCAACTAATTTCAGAATATTTGTTAAACAAGAATTTCCATCAGTCAAACCATCATGGCTCTTTGACACTGTATCATTTTAAATGAATCTGGAATGTATCAGTCACACTCTCCAAAACCTTTCCAATAACTGATGTAAAACTCGCTGGCCTATGATTTCCTGCACAATCACCTTCTTTAAATATTTGACTAACATTAGCTAACTTCCAATCTTCTAATACTCTTCCATTATTCAATGATCTATTAAAAAAAATATTAGCTAGCAGTTCACAAACAAAATCTTTATGTTCCTTTAAAACTCTAGGATAAAAGTTGTCTGGTCCAGACGATTTATAAATTTTTAGATTTCTCAACTTTTCTCTTACAATTTCAGAACCTAAAATATCCTTTGCATCATTATTTTCCCCAAACATAAAGTGTATCTTTCTTTGTAATAACTGAAGAAAACATATTACTTTAAGTTTACCATCTCATAATCTTCTGAGATCAACTCCCTACTATAACTTTTTTAAGAGGCCTAATCCCCATCCTAATATGTTGCTTACTTATCATATATCTAAAGAATTCCTTATTATTTACCTCTCTCAGCTAACCTTCTTTCATGTATAGTTTTTTTACCCTTTTAACTTCCTTTTGAACCAGCCCTCTTGATTGCTTATAGCCATTATTATTTTCAGTAATTTTAAATTATGTTTATCCCATATGTACTCTCTTAAACTAAACCATACTGGCTTATTTCACTTTATTGTCCCCCATTTTTTTTACCTTGTAATTGCAGTTACAAAGGGTAAGGGAAGATAATTATTACATCTTAATTTTTGTCTCAGTTATGCAGTAAGATACATTTTAACAAAGAAATTACTGGGACAAGTGTTTTAAAAGTTAAAACAAGGAAATTATGAGGATAACATCAAGTTTTATTTATCACTTTCTTTCCATAAATGTTCAGATAATTATTCAGATTTTTTATTAGTGTAGTTTTTCTTTTCAGTTATGAAATGCAATTCTTTCACTTCAGTGTGTTGGTATTTGAAGGAGACAGCTGCAAAATAATAGTTTTTGTATATGTTACAGGCAGTAGATGCAGATATTGGTATACACAGTGTAGTACATTACTACATGCTTGGGAAAATTCAGCTGACACTGTCAGAGGGACTAGAATCCATCAAAGGTCCTCCTTTTCTCCTCAACCAAAAAACTGGAGAAATCAGTTTGAACTTTGACCCCCAGAGAGGAATGAAGGGGTACTTTGACTTTCAGGTGAAGGTGAATGATACTGATGGATTGTCTGATACTGCAAGGGTTTTTGTAAGTTGCCAAAATATTATATTTTAGATTAAGGAATATTTCATTAAACCAAATAATTGATTATTATGCACAATAACATGTTAACAAAATACCTCGCATAACTTGAAACCAATTTTGTGTGATGCATTTCATCTTTTAACATTTCCTAATTTGAATTACTCTGTAAAAGTGACTATCTAAGATTTTATTTATAATGATTGAGAAGTGACTTCCAAATGGCTTAGTATTCAATCTTTCAGATTATTTCTATTCTACCATTAGAAATATGTTTGTGTGTGATTTAGTTAATGATAAAACATTTGTTTAGATATATTTACTGAGAGAGGACCAAAAAGTTCGGTTTGTGCTGAGGTTAACACCAGAAGAAATTAGGGAGAGGTTAGAAAGATTCAGAGAGTAAGTACAGTTCTCACTATATTTAACATATAATTGATTATTTTCACTGAAGTAATAACTTGGATAAGGGATAATTGATTATTTGCTTCATTCCTGAGAAGTCCTCAGATGATTTTTAAACAGGAAAATTTTAGAAAGAAAGAAATACTCATTTAGAATTAAATGCATTAAATTAATTTCTTGGACATTGTAATAAGAAAATTTCTTGTCATGTGATAGTTGACAAACTATCAAATTATGCTTAATCACATAGTAAAAAAATTGGTTTTACATTTGTTATCTTTGTAGTCAGAGGATGCTTCTTACCAGTCTAGATGGCATCGAAGAAAGGACAATTTATGATGTTAGATCAATAATAACATTTTAAAATACTCAACAGGTTAGCTGTTGTGAGTCATACAACAATGATGGTTGGTATTGTAAAGAAAATTATTAACTCATTTACATTAGTAATAGGTACTAAATACTGAACAATGATATTAACAGAGTGAATGTTGGCTAATATTATTTAAAGTTACCAAATATTTACTGAAATAATTACAGAAACTAATTTATTAATTAACATCAGTGATTGATACTAAGTAGTAATTCATATTAATAACAGAAGCTAAATATTATTAATATCAACAACTTAAACTATATTTCTAACTCTTTTAGCTGTGTTTTAAATTTATCATTTTCCCTCAGAGTCTTGGCTAACATAACGGGAGCCATTGTAAACGTTGATGAGTACAAGTTTCATGAAAACCAGGATGGTTCTGTAGACAAAAAGAAGTAAGTTGTACACCAATAATCTATTCAGTTTTTGTGAATAAAAATCAGTTTCTTCCAGGTGGTATTCTTAGAATAAAATGTAAGTTCAAGATTAATCATAGCAAAAACACATTTTTTGTGTGTTGTTTTTTTCAGAGTGGATGGGATAACCTCGATGGACCAACATATTTATTATTTTTCTTAACTGCTATATTTTCCTGTTCCCTACTGGTACAGCTGTAAGTCTACAGGATTTAGAATGCTAAAAACAGGGGCTACGATTTCCCTCAGTGGACTAGATAGCCCGATACGGTTTTGCTATAAGAAAACATGCATGCTATGTGTTCCACTCTAAAAGTATTAAAAATAAAACAGTGCACTAATTAGTTGTTTAATGTTCTAATTCTCTTACAGTAACTAAAATGTTGGTAGTGTTTTGGATAGCAAAGTAATAAGAGCAATTGCTACAAAGTACACTTAATTAAATCAGTTCATAAATCAATGGTCCCCAACCATTTTGGCCTGTATACAATCTATGCCCCCACTTGGACTTTAATATCATTAATTGTGTTATATTCTTGGTTTTTACTCTGAGCTACCACCTGCCTCAAAGTGATTATTGAGCATTTCAGTTGTACTACGAGCTGCTTAACAATAACATACAGTAAATCTACATTTTTATTCTTCAGGTTATGTCATATTTACAAATGTGATCGATAGTATGATTAATTACTAACAGTTTAACATAGAATATTCTGCTTTTGAAATAAAATTTATCATCAGTGTTACTTGTGTTTGTTTTCTGTCATTTTAAAAGTGAATGTTGAACTGTGCCTGCTTACACGGCATTACACTCGGGAGACAGATGGATAAACAACACAGTTTGCAATATATAGCAGACTCTTTCATGTGTGGGTGCACCAGAGGGGAGCATGTCACCCAAGTTGGGAAATACTAAGTTAAATGTTATTGGTGTCTTATTAATTAATAAAAAGTAAAAACATTTATTCATTGTCATAAAATTATTCCTATTTATATTATCTGATCAAAATCTGTGAGAAAAGCAATAGTTAGGCTTGTGGTTTTTGTAAACAATTTTATTTGACACTACACATCACAGCATGTACCATTGTTATGAGTTAGCCAGATAAAACAAATGTTGTATTGGAAGTGTTTGACTAGCCAATAATATCCTTTTTTACCCCTTGTCAGGAGTGACTTGTACCTTCATTTTGTGAATAAAGAAGATAATACCATAATGGAAGTCACCACTGTCTTATCGTAAGTCTTTTGTAATTGTGTACATTTAAGAGATTACCAAATTAAAATTCAATTATATTTGACTGACAAAATATCTTGTTACCTGAGAAAAATACAAATTGATTTTATAGTGCTATTAGCTCATTGTTTTGAGCTTGCTGCTCTATTGGTTTAAGCCCATAATTGCACTGTTTTTATTATCTTTCCATTGTTCCACAGTTATAAGTGAATCTTTGTTAATTTGTTAGCTTGTTGTTTAATAGTTCATAGTTTGTTATTCAATTGTTGCTTACCTATCTGATGACTTAGCATTGTTAAAAACATTCTACTGTTGCTAATCTGTTACTTATTACAACTTCTTATTTTAATTTTGTTTGCCCATTAATATAGACTTTATATATGATGTGTAGAGCAAAAAATTATACTAAAAATTACATTTATCATATCATCAAAAAAAGACTTTCGTTGTTTTTTTTAAGTATAAATATCGTTTCTCTTCAGACTTGTTGACAAAAACATTGAATTTTTGGATGAGCTCTTCAAAGAATTCAACGTGTTGTACAGTGAGGTATGTTTAGCTCATGTTAACTTGTAACTGCTGTAAAGCTTCATATAATACTTGCATGTAACTTCATTGTGACATTATATTTTTTCTACCTGACTGTGTGCAGAATTTTAATTTTATGTTGTTCTTAGGTAGAATTCCTGTAAGCTTTAAGGCTTATTATACTAAATTGCAATGTATTTTATAAGGTACTGTGGTGTTTTTGAATACTATTTGTATGGCATTAAATATTTTAATTGAATTGTATTCTAATATTTGTTGGATAAAAGCTCCATAGAAGCCATAAGACATCAAGTTATAATAAAATAGTATTTTGGAGACATAGATTTTGTTATAGTTATTTTAATATTGTGTTTTAGACTGGTTCGCAAGGTTTTGTTAATGTTTTCACTGATATTGGCATTTTGATTTAGCCAGAAAGTTTTTAGTTAATAAATGATGTTCTAACAAAGTGTTACAGAATATTGCAGAAGAAACATAATTAAGGTATCTAACTGCCCTTTATAGAGTCGTGTTTTTAATGTATTAAAGTAAATGAGTTACTGATTCAGGAAAGAGTACTGGAAAGGCTTTATAATAACAGTCAATACAACACGAAAGAAATAATTATGATACTGTATTAGATAAATCTGAAACTAAGATTGTAGTTTACATGGTAATTATTTATGATATAATTATGATACTGTATTAGATAAATCTGAAACTAAGATTGTAGTTTACATGGTAATTATTTATGATATAATTATGATACTGTATTAGATAAATCTGAAACTGAGATTGTAGTTTACATGGTAATTATTTATGATATAATTATGATACTGTATTAGATAAATCTGAAACTGAGATTGTAGTTTACATGGTAATTATTTATGATATAATTATGATACTGTAGATAAATCTGAAACTGAGATTGTAGTTTACATGGTAATTATTTATGATATAATTATGATACTGTATTAGATATGAAACTAAGATTGTAGTTTACATGGTAATTATTTATGATATAATTATGATACTGTATTAGATAAATCTGAAACTAAGATTGTAGTTTACATGGTAATTATTTATGTAATGGGTGAACTATTTTAATAGTGAAAATTCTAAAGAGTTACAGTTTAATTATTGAAAGATGGTGAATTCTGCATCAGAAAAAAAAAATTAAAAATTGGTGATAAAATTGCGCTAACTGCAGATGTTTTTTGTTTATTTTCCACATTTCTCTCGATTTGTCCATTGTGGATTCAAAATCAGAGGCTTGTAAATATAATATTTTGGATTTATCTTTTGTCTTCTGCTACTGAGGAAGACATTCATTTAATACTTGAATTGGTTAGTTGGGCTGATGATGAAAGATGGAAGATTATTTGAAACTAAATACATATGAGTGTGTTGTATAATACATCAAAAGTTAGTTTCTTTTGTCATCGTCCAACCCAGCAGGCAAGTTTTGTTATTAACATTTAGAGATATAAATAGGTATAAAACATATATATATGTTTACAAGTACTAATATTATTATTATTATTATTATTATTACTACTACTACCTGGAGTACTCATCTCCTGGATGGAAGTTATGTAAATGCAGCATTAATTGTTATTTTAGGACATGAAAAGTTGCTTCCCTTATATGTAGTTGTAAAGAGTATAAAAAACGCCTATCAAATCTGCAAAACACAACGTGCAAACTTGCATGTATCTCTGCATGGACCCAGTAAACCTTCAGGCCAAATTTGGTGAAGATCCATCAACAGGAGGGTAAAATATTGGTAATAAACACCCATAAAAACTGCAAAACAGAAAATTCAAAATTGAAAATTTGTATCTGTGTTCCCATGGATGAAATGAACCTTCAAGCCAAATTTGGTGAAAATCCATTCACAAGAAGTGAGGTAGTGGTAAAGTAAAAACACCCATAAAAACAGCAAATCTGTATGTGCCTCTGCATGGACCTTATAAACCTCCATATCAATTTTAGTGAAGATCAATCCACATGGTCATACAACAGACAGTACTATAATATTTATGTAGATACAAATAGGTTAATTGAAAGAAAGGTTTTCATATTGATAGGTAGGCAATTTAGTATATACATATTTATTACTGTTTTCAGCCCTCTCAACAAGCCATCCTTCTTGACAGTGTGGATGACCAGGTCCGGGTATGGTTGATAGGATTAGCTGTCTTTTTGGCTATAATGCTAGTGTTAGTAATTTCCTTGTGCCTAATCCAGCGCAGTAGGTATGTTTATTGTTTCTTGAGTGTTTATTTATCAGATTTAGTATTGTTAAAATGAGCAGACATTCATTATATCTTCATATTTATTAGTATCAGAAATGTATGACATCATAGATCCTTTTATTTTTAACAAAAGTTTTCATAATTTTCATCCTTTTAATTTTTAACTATATATATTATATATAACTTAGCAATTGTCTTAAAAATGAAAAGTAATCCAGCAACTGTTATTTTCCTCTGAAAATTATTTTTTAGGTAAGACTTCTTTGGCATAATTCATCTTTACTAATATAAGAACTTACTTTCATGTGAAAACAGTGAAGAAACGCTGCAATACTCTGTAAATTGTGATATCCTGCAGTCAGCCATTATTAACATGTTAAAAAACTTAAGATACAACAAGATATTTAAAACTGAAAAACATAATAGAAAATTAGTGATAAGTGCATGAAGGAAACATCTAATTCTTATGTTTTATAAGTTTGTTATTAAGCACAATACTACATATTGGGCTGTCTTTGCTGTGCCTACCACAGATACCAAGTACTGATTTTTAGCATTATAAACCCTAAGACTTACCATTGAGACACTCGAAGGTGTGTTTTTTCAAATAAAATATATTCTTTATGTTGCATATATTGGCATTTTGGTTAAGATTTAATATGCATAATTAATTCATTGATATTGTGTGTTTTATTATAGGGATTATTTTACTCTTTTTTAAAAATTGCGTATATAGATTTAGGACTAACCTAAATAAGACACTTGTGTTTATGCTTGAAAATATCACTAACAATCAATGTAACCCAGCTTATGAATCAGTGCATACATAAGTACTCATTTAAGATATTTCTGAATCTTGTTAGACTGGTATGTTAAAATAGCTGTAGTATTCATAACATTAAATATTAGTTTTGATCTGTACTTGGTTTCTTTGATCAAAATTTAATGGTAATCCCTAATAATTTTCACATTGGCCCTCATATTGTGTTTATTATTAAAATATTAGTTTAATATTATATCTAATACTGAGATGCAGACAAAGTTTTTAAATCACAATGATATAATACAGTTTTTTTTTTCTGTAATTAGTTTTTTACTAATTAATAATTTTTTTTTAAATTCCAGATATGAGAGACAACTGAAAGCTGCAACTGCGACAGCATTTGGTAAGTAAACTTCATTACCTTGGAATACATCAATCCAGTTAATATTCCTAATAACTTGTGTTAAAAAGTTTGTTTTGAATTTTGCGCAAAGCTACTCAAGGGCTATCTGCGCTAGCCATCCCTAATTTAGCACTGTAAGACTAGAGGGAAGGCAGCTAGTCATCACCACCCACCATCAACTCTTGGGCTACTCTTTTACCAACGAATAGTAGGATTGACTGTCACATTATAATGCTCCCATGGCTGAAAGGGATGAGCATGTTTGGTGCAATGGGGATTCGAATCCGTGACCCTCAGATTACAAGTCGAACACCTTTACCCACCTGGCCATGTGTTAAAAAGTAAAAAGTGTGATTAACATTTACATTTTTAATAATAAAATGTTTAACTTTTTAATTTCACTTGTTTGTTTGTTTTTTCACATTCTACCTGAATATATTTATAATGTCTCCTAATAATTATCACCATGCCTTATAAAATTTCCAATCTGTTTATAAATGGTGAATAATAACATGGTTTGGTTTATTTTTTAGCCAAATAGACATAAATGTTATTTGATGCTGCCACCATCTGATGGCTATATCCACAGTTTTGGCCAAATGCTGGCAATTTCTGCTTGGGTTTAAGGAGTTAAGAATTATAGCAATGAAAAAATTATATTTTTACATAGTATAAAATCTGTGTGAAACAGTTCTGTTTATTAATAATTGTTTCATATTGTAAGTTTAATATCATTGTTCCTTGTTCAATGGCATTGTTTTGGAAAAAAGTGTCACTTTTGAATGCCATAAAATAAGTTTAGAAAGGCAATCTGGTAGTCTTAAATGAAATATGAAATTAAGATAGGAGTGTCTTAAAAAAATGATGTAGGTTTCTCTGTTCAAATGGAATGACATCCATAGTTGCTGACTTAAGGCAAGACAAGCAAAGCAGCTTCCTAGAGGCTCTTGCTTATGTGGATCTACATATATATTTTTACTGAGTGAATTTTTATGATAAAGATGAAAAAGTTGTATAGTTGACTCGTTAACAAAGTAACTCGTCACTCTGTTGTACAGTTTGTCTTTTTCTTTTGCTTACAAAAAAAGTAAAAAATGTTTACACCACCCACAGGATCTCAGGAATCAACTATCAACCGTATCAACATTCCCAACACAAACCAACACTCAGTTGAAGGGTAAGATTTAAAACTTTCCTAAATTAATTATTTGAAAATGTATGATATTTTTTAGTTATATTGCAAAGTTATCTAGCCAAAATATTGTGAAAAGGTCTTAACATTTATTTAGTATTAAAGATAAATGTACTGGCAACAGATGTCAAAAGATTCCTAACAAAATGTAAATAGAACAAATTATCTATGCAAGATTTTACAAATAATTGTCCAGTGTGCCATATGGTCCTTCCTATATCCTTATATTGCTAGGATTGTGCTAAATGTGCCTAAAATTGCCTATATTTAGAGACTTGTTTTATATTTTCATGATTTCAGTAAAAAAATGTTAAAAAGCAAGTAAAATGAATAGAGAGATAGAAACAATTAAACGAAATAAGCTATATAGAAATAGAAAATGTTGAAGATGAAAAGAGACAAAGTTCAAGAGAAATATTTGTGGTACATAAGTCAATGTTATTGGAGTAAGAAAATATTATCTGAAAAAGAGAGAAAGAAAAATGATACATTAACATCTGTATATGATCTGAAATAGGGGAATGAAAAATACAATTAGAAAGGGAGATTTAAAAAAATAATAATTTAATAATTAATGAGTGATAAGTCTACCAGGTCAATAAACAAAAACATTTTAGATCAAAACACTGATCCAGAAAGACAAATGGTGTCAGTACCCCAAGTAAAACCTATCTCACACAGTAAAGACTCGAAGAAATCACCTGGTAGCCAGTCAGGGTCCATTTTCTTTGTAAGTCATTATGATCAAATAAAGAACAAGCAAAATCTAAATGCACATCTTCAAACCTGAAGATTGTGATTAAAGAAATTGAACTTATGAAAAGTTCCCTATAGAAGACGAATTAGCAACACTGGATGTGTTGGAAATACATCTGTAAAAAAAGATATACTAAGTAGCTGTGAGATGTGCTGAACATTGTATAAGTTAAAGATCTAATTAGAAAACCTAAAGAATCTTATTTTAGTGTAGTTTTATATCTTAGATGTGTTTGTAATGAATTAGCAAAGTATTTAAGTTTAACAGTCATATGGCAACAGAGTATTTCAGTTAATAATTTGTTTTATTCTAAGAATCAATTGAATTGTTATAATACATTAGTTTTATTATTACAATTAATGATTTGGACTTCTTTTTCTTATGTAAATTCAGTTGAAAAGTGGTGAGGGGTAGTGGAGACCATTGAAATATCCTGTACTTTTATTTTAGAATTACCTGTATTTTTGTGTCCAAAATGACTTGACACCCTATTATTATATTATTTAATCAATAACATTAGCTTATATAACTGACTATATTATGTAATGGAAATGATATGAGTAACCATGGTATTGATAAACAAAAAGTTTATATAACTGTGTGTTTATATATATATGAAATTGAGTGTTAATGAATAACCAGTAAGTACAAATAACCATGCTTATCTAATTGAATTCTTGGTTTCTATGGTTTTTAATGGTTATAAGAAAATCAAGAGGATGGTGTAACTTAGTTGTTAGTATACCAGACTGAATTTGAGAGTCTATGTTTTGTGCAAAATCATGCTATGAACTTTGAGGGCTGTGTGTGTGTGTGATGAGAGAGATGGTAAAATCCCCTTTACTTTTGTGATTCAAATAAACCAAATGTTACAGTTAGAGGCAGCTAGTGTTGATACTTATGTGAATATCTGAAACAAACAAACACAGAAGATTCTCTTCTTCAGATTATAGACTATGTAGTAATGAATTAAACTAACATTTTTTTTTAAGAAACAATAACAGAAAACAAACTGGGTTTCTGTTCATAAACTTGGTCATTATTTTTTTCAATTTGTAACTTAATTATTACATGAAGGTTTACTGCCAAGTAATATAGTTGTGAATATTCTTTTCTTCTTAGATCAAATCCCATTTGGGTTCACGCAGCGTACGACAACGATTGGTACAAGGATGATGAAAATCTTAGGTAAGTCACACAGTATGATGGTATGTTGTAAAAGAACATGCATAAACCATTGAATTGTGGGAATTATTCTGCATGTTATGTGAGATATTTTTTGTTTTATAATACAGTTTTTGCAAAAAACTAGAAAATTGTTCAAATGATAAATAATGCACATGATTTATTCTAAATTTGAATTCTATAAATAGTATCAGTATTCTTCAGCTTAGAAGCAAGTTAACATGAAGTTAAAAGCAAGTTAAAAAGAATACTGATGCTTTTATGCATGATTTAGACAGTCTTCTTGTTGAACAAACAAAACTCCATAAACCCAATTACTGACACATTGTACAATATTTTAAACAGAATGGATAGCCCCCTAGATTCATTATCAAGAGCTTGAAGAACAAAAAATACAAGAAAAACAAATACAACACTATTTACTACATGGATGTGCAAAGCCAAAGCAAGAAGATCAAATGCACGTCCAAAATGTTCAACACTGTTGTCTTCTGGAAATCTGACAGAACATGTAGATCTTATATTGTCAAAATTAAACAAAGACCATTTCATTACAAACATAAAAGTACTAAACAAATCTACAATGAGAAACTGGAAGACATTTTGTGGAAAAAATCATAAAGGCTAACAAAAATGCACAATGATGTCTTGGTAAAACATTCCAGACATTGAGATGGTTACAGACACATTGACTTAGATAAATATTGGAAAACAAGAAAAATCAAATAACTTGTCTTCGTCTTGATGAAACAATTGGTAAATAGAGACTTGGGCTTGGAAGTCAACATTTTGTGGCTATTGTCAAGTCATTTGTTCTACCAACCACATTACAAGAACCACCAGCCAATCATGTCATTTCTTCTTCAGTCCTTCTAGATACCATGTAGATCCATGAATGTATCTCAGAATGGCTGGTATAGGTATTACCACTTTTATTGACAAGGAGTGAATAAAAGTGTTAATACCCATATCAGCCATTCTGAGATACATTTTTTCCAAGTGGGTTTCTCGTCATCAAGAGACCCATGAATAAAACATTGAAAGCTCAACTGATAACAAAAAACATAAGTATCTTGAAATGCCATCCCTTCCATCTCAGCTACTTTTGTAGATTTGTTCTCCAAGACTTTTATCTGAAGTGTCACTCTAACTTGGCACTTGCTACCCATTTCAGCTTTATTTATTCAATACTGATGCTTATTTTCAACCTTAAGACATGAAAATATGAGATGCTTTCTTGAAGTTCTTTTGTAATGTTACTTTTTTGGAAACGTTTTATAAATTATATGAATTTTATATTTATATCTCAGATTACACTGCACAACAATTTTTTTGAAATGTTTTTGCTGATTGTGACAGGTACCTGGTGGGTATGCACAAATATAGTTTTGGTTTTGTTTCATCACTTAGGAACTCTGAGACATAGACAGTTAACTATTTACTAGCAGTAATGTATTTAATTGCATTTATGTTTCTAATATGCTATTATGTTCAACATAATTAAACGTTTTACTCCTGATTTTCGTTTGTATTCAATGTCCGGTGCATCACGTTGCAGTGTCCAACAGTAGTCAGCAAGCATTGACAGATTCCAGTTGTCCTGATGTCGTTTTTCCATTGTAGCAATGTTCAGTGAAACTGAAGATTTCAATGAAACAGTACATGACGGGGAAATTTGGATGTGATTTTAGTGATCAACAGCCAAAACCTATAAGGAACACCCAACAGTGTTCAAGAAGCAAAAACTTTGTTGTGCAGTGTTACCATTAATATATATTCATAAAAATCATAAAAGACTTTTTTACTTTAATAAAATTACCTTGCAGATCACAGTTGAAACATAATTGATGTTTATAATATTTCAGCTATGACAAAATAAAAATCACTGTTATAAAACAATACCAATCACCTCCTTGGGTTCTTTGTTATGCAAATAAGATATATTCTGAACTACCATTTTAATAAGTAATATGGTTCCAACAAACAGTAAGCCCTGACACATTTTTTTCTTGCTTTTCTTGGGCATTTGTATTGTTTGGAACCACTTGAGAGAGTGTTCATCCAATGGGATTAAAAAGTCTGGGAAACGTTTAAACTGCCGTATTCAATCAGTTTCCTCTTCTCCAAGGCATGTTTTGACCAATTTAGTATGGTAAAGGTAAACAATAGACTGAAGACATCCCAATGAATTGTAGGATGTTGGTCTTTGTAATGTGTTTACATGTAAAGGTTGATAGGTTTACTGTTGCTTATTCCTTTCACTTCATACTTCTGTTTTTCTGTATCTTTATGACAATGTGGTTGGATCTAGCTTCAGGTGAGCAGTGTATTGATATAATATCCATTCTGGCTGTTCACACATCGATATAATATCCATTCTGGCTGTTCACACATTGATATAATATGCAGTTGAATTTAATGCAGCTTCAAAGTAGCTATACACAAGATAGAATTTATAGAATAGATATCTGTTGTTCACTTGAGTTGTAGATTACCATCTGAATTGTTCTTGAGTCCAGGCAACAGTAACATTGATTTGAAGTAATTCTAAATTCTAGTAATAAAGCTTTGAGACACTTGTAACCATTTCTACAAGTGCCTAGAGGAAGAATCATGAGAGGGTAATTTCCCCTCTTACATTTCACACAAAATTGCATGTATTATGATGTAAACTTAACACAGTAGTTAAACTAAACATTTTTAGTAATTTTTTATTAAGACTGTAAATTTCTGTTTGGGTTTAAGCACACATAACAACATTCGTTTAGTCTGTTCACTTTCACTATAAAAGCTGATCCCCTACATGCATGTTTTGTCCCCCCCTCCAAATATTTCTGTGAGTGCCTCTATGGCCATTTTTAAACAGTCCACTATGATTGGTCAATTTATTTTGATTTGTCTCGTGACTTTCCACATTAGTGTAGAATCTAAAAGTCTTTATGTAAATCTAGTCCTAATTTATAAAGAATTTGAAACACAAGTCAATGATTTATGTTGTGAAGTAAAACAAGAAAACTGAGGCAACATCTGGGGTTGTATTTTATTGTGTTGTATTTCAGGAAACGTTTATAAAACGTTTGTTTTTCTTCATAAATACTGGAACTAAGTATGGAAACAAACCACATCCACAGCCTAGAGAATATTTGTACCGAAAATTTGTGTATGCCAAGCTATGGCTGTGAGGGTTACATTAGCTGTTTTTATGTTCAAGATATTCTTTGACCATATTTGATGTATGCTTGGAATCATTTTATTTCTGGAAGCTGAAGCCCCATCCTATAAGTTCCTGTGGAAATGACAGATTTAATTAGAATTGCATGTACTTTTCAGTTGTCAAGGTACCAACATTTTATGTAGATCGCTGACACCAATGGCTTGCATGTAAACTCAAACTTGTACAGGTCCCTCCTGACATATCACATTGTAGATGTTGTAAATTAAGTATGATACTCTTTGAACAAACAGGCAGAAAGTTGCCAGATAATTTACACTTGAATTTTCATATGTAAAGGGCATACTTATCCAGCTTTACCCATTTCAGTATTGTGGTCCAATAACATTTAAAATGTTTTTGATTGGTTACCACTTTTCAACACTGATTTTTGAAACCACTAAGACCACATTGTTCTAATATGTATCTTACTGTCCTGCAGGTAAAGAGGACTTATGCTTTACCCATTTCAGTACTGTGGTCCAATAACATTTGAAATATTTTTGGTTGGTTACCACTTTTCAACACTAGTTTTTGAGACCACTTTGTTCTTAAATGTATCTTACTGTCCTGGAGGTAACATTCACATCTTTATTTACAACAAGATATTTACTTGACCTGCATCTGTCTTGTTAAGAAATATTTACTATAATATTTGAAAAGTTTTATTTTCGATATTAATGATTTCTGTTCTTAATAATTCTATGTGCCATATTCAGCTCCTACTAAAATATGGGTGGCGACGACTAGCTGCCTTCCGTCTAGTCTTCTACTGCTAAATTACGGACAGTTAGCGCAGATAGCCCTGGAATAGCTTTGCGCGAAATTCAAAAACAAAAAAACAAAACAAACTAAAATATGGATAAGTTAAAACTTTGACGTCTGAGAGCGTGACGTAAATCATACCAATACTACTGCCTGACGTAACTAAGTGATTAACGCTAGTTTTGGTTTTAAATTGTACAAGCCGCGAAGGGGCTTGAGAGATAATCATGTTGTTTCTCTTCATCCTCACACGCGGAATTAAGGTTTGGTTCTACTGGGAATGAATATTAATAACATATATAAGATAACTGCCTGTTATTTTATATGCGTAATATGGTTGTGGTACTTTATGATTGGTTGGATGACAACCAATTAAGTTTAATTTATCAACACGTGCCTGTATTCTGGTATAATTCATTTTCATGGAGTGGCATTCTCGTAGTATTTGGTTTTTATACCTTTCTTTTAATTCACCTTTTTCATAATTTTTGTATGTTTTTAATTTACTCTAGATGTTATTATTTTAGTGCGTTTATTTTTGCCCAATTACATTTTGATCTTGGTGATAAAATATTTTTAAAAAGCACTTAGCGTTTATTTGCTTTCTTATGTGGATTTAATTGTACAGTCATAGATCGTTGAATGATTCTCTTGACGAAAACGTCGTTGAATCACCTCCTGATACGTCAAGCAGTGGCTCCCCCTTTAGACCCACTCTGGGACGAGGATTTGGAAATCAGGGCTTGCGAGGCCACATTTATGCACGTCCAACGAAACCATCTCTCCCTACTCCTCAGAATATCACTGTACCAGAACCATCAGATGCGTCATCTGGTCAGGCGTCAGATACAACAGCTGACAGTCAAGAACATAACAATTTGAACAGGACGCACCGGGACGACAGATTCCGGAAACACGTCATTCTTCCTTCCAGCTTGGAAACATCAGAATTATAGCTTAAAAATATTCTAAAACAAACCAGTACTTGTAGTAGAAACTGTTTTTGTTTTTTATTATCATACGTATATAACAACAGCAAATGCAGCCACTCATGCTCACCACTAAAAACTTAGGTAGTGAATTTGGTATCAAGGATTGTGTTAAAGAGAAGCACGTTAGAGGGAGCTTCAATTTTACATGGACCTAGAGCATGTTTACTGTAATAAATGTACAGATAAAGGATCTGGTTTGAGGTGCTTCGCCGTATTAAGTTCAAGGCGACATATTTTAAAGTAACAACATCATTAAAATTTCACTTATACGTTGTTTGGGTTGACGAAAATGTTCATACATATATATATATATATATATATATATTTGGGTTTTATGCATTGTATTTCATGTTTTCATACGGCATTCCGTCCAGTGAAACGTTTCTGGTAATTTACCATTTTGTATGAACTTTTTACAAAAGTAATTTTTGATGTTTCTACTTTTTTACTACTATGAAAGCCGAATATTGACTTTCTCTCTCCTTTTGTGATAAAACGTTTCGTCCTTTGCCATACGCCCAGCGACATCTAGTGGACGAAATATTAAAATATATGGTGTACCCGATCAGTCCTGAAATTAGTGTGCAATGAAAATGTAATACACGACTTTATCAGCGCATGATTAGGCAATCATAGCTTTTACTTTCTAAAATACACTACAGCAGTCTGAATATTTGGTCATGTTTTTGAATAATCAATTTCAATCCAACTTTTCAAGAGATATCGATTGTCAGGACGTCTGCCATTTCGAGATTAATTACAACTAAATTTGAAATCTTATAATAATTTGTTTCAGAAAGCTTGTCGTGCTTTGCTTGAAGTGTTTATTTGGGTGCTGAATATATCATAAAAATATTTCACGAATTTGTTTGTTGCGCCAATAGCTTATGTACATCTTAAACTTCTGTTAAAGTTTACAACATTGCCGACTATTGGCGAGAAAAAGCAAATGTTAAAAGTTTCAAGTCCAAGAATGATCTCTCAAAAACTATAACCAATCATGTGCATGGTTATTCGGCATGAATAATCAGTTTTAGTGAAATAATCGTAATTAATCAAAGGAAATATCTATACGTGTCTCTGTGATAATATTGTTGACATAATTTGTATGCGAATGTTATAAAGAATCCAATAGGAAAAAGAAAATCGCGAAATACCCGTAAAAATATTAGAAAGAAAATTAACGAAATTTCTATTATTACTATTATCAATATTTTTCGTTTCTTTATAAATAGGAGCCATATTATAATATAACCTTTCACGTTAACTATACTACGAGGAATGAAAAAATATATAAAATATCGTGTATTATAATACATGGCGTAATTTTATGCAATAGAAAGCTGGACAAAGTTCCCGACTTTACCGTTACTTTTTTGTCTCTCGGAGGAATAAACTTAGGTTTTACAATTACTTTCCTTACGAACAAATATATTTAAGTTGAATTTAAGAAGAAAATATGTTATTTTTGTAATTAGATAATAAATATAAAGACTAGGCCTATTTTACTAGAAAATGTTTGGTAATATGACATTTTGTATAAAGTTGTTTTAGGATAGGGTTAAGCCGTTGAAATGAAAGGGAAATAAACTGTAAGGAAATTGACACGCGCGAAAACGTCATGTTACTCCAGGGGCATGTCCCTTAATGAGATGTAGTAAAATGACATTTTCAGCGATCATGAACCGACAGTTTTTTTGCACACGTCTTTTACTTCATAGTCGAGCATCACGTTCATAAAAAGTTTCATGTCACTCAGTCTGTTATTTAAAGCATTGCATGTATTTTAATTGTATGGATTTTCGGTTCCTCACGTTTTACGTTATCGTGTAATATTTTCGTGGGTTTATTGAAACGAACATAATAAAAAGGCTTGCCACTGTTGTTTACCTGTCATTTTGTTTCGCACAAATTACAATAGAGCATGTAATCACAGCGTCAGCAGGTAAAAAACTAAATCTAGTGAAGATGAGGTCGGAGAGAAGTGCAGTAACCCCTCAGGAAAAAGGGAACTTTCTTTATTAATTCAGCACACAGACATACACACATACCTTTGTATATAACATCTTTGATTTAGACTTTGACTCCCCCTTCAAGATATTTCTGTGAACGCTCATGATTCAGGATGTGAAATTTTCACGGTAGTTTCAAAAATATCAGTTGTTCTTGTAAAGTACATTTGTTTTTCAAGAGAACATTGTCTCATTGAAAAAAAAACGTACTTAAAATTAAATTCCCCACAATACATGAAGTAAATATGCTATTCAAAATGTATCATGGGTTAGATGTGTTTTTTTCTTATTGCAGAGCCACATCCGGCTATCTGCTATGTCTACTGAAGGGAAATGAACCCCTGATTTTAGCGTTGTTAATCCAAAGACTTACCGCTTTCCAAGCGGGGGACTCATGGGTTAGAAACAGAATGTTTATCATGATTATTTTGTTTGAGTAAAAATAAAGCACGAGAATCTGTTATTTTATTTTGTTATTATGCACAAAGGGCTATCTGTGCTCTGCCCATCACGGGTATCGAAACCCGGTTTCTAGCAGAATAAGTCTGTAGACATACCACTGGGAGCTTTATTCTTATGATTCATCACTTCAGAAGAAAAAGAATTAAAGATTTAGCCACATGAAAAGACTGAGAAAGGTATGAAAAATCTGGCACCGTTTCTCTCTAAACGAAAAAACAAAAATATTTGCACATTGTATTAATATGAAATTTCCGTCAGTTTCCTTATAAACGGTGTCACTTTTTATGTGCAATTTTTCATAACCAGATAGTTTTCCGTTGACGTTGTGGTTCACGTGACCCGTACCGAGAACAACAACACTAGCTTGTTAGTTCTCGAGTTCTTGTGAATGACAGTGAGGTTAGTTTAAATAATAAATAAGTAGGTTATGTTAATCTTACTTACAAATCTTATTAATACATGGCTTGAATAAAATTGAGAACATTTATATATATATATCGTCTAGATCAATGCTATGTCGTATCTCAGCCAGTGTGATTAACCCTAATATTTTGCGAAAGGCCCCGTCGGCATTCAATATGATATATGTAGTGTGGTTAACATATTATAACATATTACCCTTTATTTTCACTCGCGTATTTTTGTTTGTTTGATTAGAATTACGGGGGTGACTTTTAATGTACCATTTTTATCTCCCGGTACCCTTATCATTTGACGCCCTGAGCTTTGTGAAATGCTCCCAAAAACTTTCCACCTTTTAGTTTAAACTAAACTGTTTAGTAGAATGGGAGAGAAAAACTTTGTTGGCGTTAGTCTGATGAAAAGTCCGAAAAACCAAGAAGAACGCTTCTGATGACTACATCTGCCTTTGAAGTTTTGGCTACAGAAGTATCCAATTTTCTCTTATTAAATTTATTGCTGAAACAAAAAGACAAACACACATACAAATGTTTAAAATAAAGTAATTACACAAACTGCCACAACATAACGAGATTCTATTGTTGGATGACGTTTCAAAAAACTTCATGATGAGGTAACATTTGACATCGAGGTTTCCAGAAAAACATACGAACCCGCGTGGTACTTAGTAACCAATAAGATAACTCGAATCGTCAAGCCTGGTGTCAGCTTACAGCAGACTTCTCTCGCCGCTTTGGTGCAGCCATACAAGGCTGAGATCTAGCGCTGATCACCATGCCGGTCATCTTATACCATGTGGAGGCTAGTCCACCTTGCCGGTCAGTCCGCATGCTGGCCAAACAGATAGGATTGAACATGCAGCTTAAGGCTGTTGACTTGCAAACTGGGGAACAAAATAAACCCGAATTTTTGAAGGTAGGTCTTTTACTTTGTCAGACGTGATTACCCTCAAGTTGCTGTCATGTCATCGCTGCTAGTGATGTATGTCTATATATTAAATAACTTTTTATTATCATTCTTGTCCTTCACATGTTTATTGAAACTGACACATCTCATTACAGTATTGTGATGGTGATATGAGTTTGTATTTTATTATGGCATCAAATGGAGTTATTTTCACTAATGAATACAGCGTTGAAAAAAGCCAGTATACATTTACCTACTTTAAAAAATGCTAATAGAATGGACTAGAAGTTACGTTAATGGCTAGTATGTAACTTGGTAATGAAAAGACATTAATGGCTGCCATTAGCCTGGTGATAAAGATATTAATAAATAATGTTAAAATATTGCATGCTAAAAGCCTTTCGCTTCTTACAGTATATACTGTAGATATCGCAAACTGGATATTTTTCATCGTACAACGTATTAGTGGAAAGACTGGTTCCTAATTTTATGAAACAGATTGTAGGAAACTTGTGATTTTTACCCTTACCAGATGTTTTAAGACTATATTTAGTCCTTCAGATACTGTTCTCAACGCATGCTTCCCGTGAAACCAACCATTCAGTTAAACACTAGAGCTGCAGCGACGACATTGTTTAAATACTTACGTATAACAAACGATTATTTATTTAAGATATATATTGACTCTTCCCATTCACACCATAATCAATGGTCTATATATTTCAACACAAGATATGTCACAAATGATACACACCAGTATATCAGTGATGTATATGCTTTTAGTAATACAACACATTTAAAAACAAAGTTACCAGATGTTGTCCTGGTAGTTAAATAATGGGAAACGAAATTAGACATAACTATGCTTTAACTGTGGAGTTTCTCTCCTCGCCAGTTACTTCATGTGCTGTGTAAGCCTCCGGTCAGGTTAGGCTTGGCTAGTTATTAACGTCTTGAAGTGTGAATTCGAGGGTATATGGTTTGCGTTCCTTTCTGAAGACTCAGAATGATCAAACAATTTCCACTGTCATTGTTGAGTCATTAAAAGATATCTTAGAAACAAGAGGAGTGATGCTATGGAATGGCCAGATCAATCACCTGATGTCAATCCCAATGAAAATTTATGGGTTGAGTTAAACCGATTAACAAACGATAGCAAGCCAAACACGGAAGATGAATTTTTTTGAAGTGCTCAAAGAAGGATGGCAACCAATCACTCAGAAATATCTACACAAACCCATTGAAAACATGTCACATCGATGTAAAGCAGTACTGAAATTCAAGGGAATGCCGACTAAATGTTAACTTGTGAAATTGGTTTGTGTTATTTTAAGTTTCATTTTTACGTTCGGTTATTGCAGAGAAACTTGTATGATCATTTTGTAGGCTAACTGGAATAAGATCTAAGAAATTACGACAAGTGCAAAACACTTTGTATGATAATAAGTCATGAAAAGTTCAGATATTTACGAAAGCCAGTGTTAAAATTAGGCTTTGGGATCATATTTAAACATATTTCATCGATTGCATTCTAATAGCATATAGTTTTACATATTTTTTCTGTTATCTAATAAATAATAGCCATAAAACAGTCCTTATCCAAATCCTCTCGAACTTCTTTGGGTTTTGTGTATACCACACCTCAAAGAACAATGTGGCGCTTTGATTGTGGAATTTATCAAAAGGTTGTCGACTGTCCCACATGTGCAAAGACTATCAATGGCAGAGTGTCCTACAGTTGTTATGGAGTACATATTTTGGTCTTTCGCGATTACTTCAGAGGAGTGTGTGTGTTTTCTTATAGCAAGGCCACATCGGGCATATCTTCTGAGTTCACCGAAAGGAATCGAACCCCTGATTTTAACGTTGTAAATCCGGAGACTTACCGTTATACCAGCAGAGGACTTTCAGAGAAGTCGATTCAGTTTGGCTCATTTACACGGTTATCAAACATAAAAGTGTCATCTAGTTAAAATACAGCAGGTTCTGAGAATCCTTTGTAGAGGGTGATTTCGAATACAAACAGCAAAATTGTAAAACACACTCAACTGTATAAATACGCAAAAAATTATTTACAATCGGTGTGTGAGAGCCTTTAATTCATTGACTAGGTTTTAGTTTCGTTGTTGAGGACATAGCTGCTAGTTCACAAAGTATGGGGTTTGTTGCTTCTACACAGGACAAAAACAACGCCAAGAATAGTAACGATACCCCACTTTCAAGTCAGAATGACAAGATCTTCGTGCAGTATTCCTGAGTCCTTAGATTACTACGTCATTAATCATTCCTATTGTACATATTCAAACGATAAACCAGCCTACTCATGCTAATTTGTACAAGTCTCTGTAGCAGCTCTCAGAATGAGTATGACCACACTTCAGGAGGTCATGACAGAAATATGGCTAAGCAAATATAAGTCTAACAAAACAACATTTGCACAATGTAACCTTTTTGTAAGGTAGAGGCTAAGTACAAGTATATATCTTATGTTTGTCAGATTCAAAGGAGCAATACCAACTACATGCAAAACAACTGCTCAAAAACGACTAGAAAATACCCAAATAAAGATGTGAGACTTGACAACGTCACAGCTCTTTGATTTTGATTATTGTGTAATTATGGGGTCTTCATGTTTTTACATAATAAGCTATTCGACCTGCCTAAAATACCTGTCTTACTTAAATGTTTGATTTACTCTCGTATATTGACAAACACGCCTTCACTGTTAGACACTAATTTGAGAGAACTGTTGGCCCATTTTAAGCCATTTCTGAGACTATATAGTTCCACCCTGTAACAAAGGCTTCCTCCCGTATCTCCAATGTTTGTGGCTTGTTTTTTGATTCCTCAAAGTGAAAAATGTAACACTTTCGACATTATTAAAATGAAACGCCACCTTGAATGAGCATAAGGCATCCCTATTAAAAACCTGTAATAAACCAAACGAACCTTACTCCTTTCCAAAAATTAAGTTAATGAAAACACATTACCTTTCTCTTACTCTTGTTTCCAGTAGCTCAGTGATAAGTGTGAAAGCTTATAATGCAAAAAAACTGGTTTCTTTTTCTCATAGTGGGCACACCACAGACTGCCCGTTGTGTAAGTTTGTGCTTAACAAAATTATCTTATTGTTAACAATTCATATTAAACATTCATATCTTCAACAAAAAAAATCATCTTATTGTCAACAATTCACATTAAGCATTTATATTTTTAACATTACCTATAACTGTTATAATTATTTTGTATGTTATTGTGGGTTTTTTATATCAAGTGTACTTCAAGAATAACGAATTATATTTCGAAAAGTTCGTTGTTTCTTTCATCTCGCGCAAAGCTACACAAGGGCTATCTGCGCTAGCCCTTCTTAATTTAGCAGTGTAAGACTAGAGGGAAGGCAGCTAGACATCACCACCCGCCGCCAACTCTTGGACTACTCTTTTACCAACGAATAGTGGAATTGACCGTGGTTAAGGCATTCAACTCGTAATCTGAGGGTCACGGGTTCGAATCCCCGTCGTACCAAACATGCTCGACCTTTCAGTCGTGGGGACGTTATAATGTTACACTCAATCCCACTATTCATTGGTAAAAGAGTAGCCTAAAAAGGCAGATAGCCCTTGTGTAGCTTTGTGCGAAATTCCAAAAACAAACAAACATCCTCTTGTTAATTAAACAGCATTATTTGTATGTCAAGTACATCACATGAACACCGTTATTTAGATCCCGAAACATAACAGACCATTTATCTAAGTTATAAAACTCGACATCAAGAACTTGTAGAATCTTATTTCTGCTTGATATATATTTACTGTTAAGCAACAAAAAACTAAACAACAGGCTAGCTGCCTTCTGTCCATCACGAGTATCGAAACGCTTCTTTTAATGTTTTACCGCTTAATCACCAAACAGTGATTAAATATTTAATGATACAGCTAACATTTCTTCATTAAGAACCAAATATCAAACATTTTTGCCAAACTATATGTTTACCTGGGGTTCCACTAGAAAAATAACTCTCTTAGCCACTGTGGCTAAACAAAGTAATTTTCTTTTAGCCACAGTGACAGTTGTTTAGCCACAATTTTAGGTCGCAAAAACTGTGTGGTGCATGACTTTTAATATGCATCAATTCAATCCAGTAAAAAATAGTTGTAATTATGTGAAAATCTATAAGACATTAAGTTTTGTACTATTTTTTATTCCCCAGCAATCTTCCCCGCTAAAAACAAAACAAACAAAATAATAAAATAAACATGATATAGAGGAAAATAAAGAGATATATTTCTCAAAATAACACAGAATAAAAAAATGACTTAAAATTAGAATACGGTAGCATGACTAGTAAGTAGATAATTCCAATGGCAGCTCTTCAGCCAAATCATTCTCAACAGAAGATGTGGTAGAAGTTGACACTTGAAGTTCCGAAGCACATTTCTTCAACAGGGAATGGTACCCACGTCTGTCTTTGTGAGTGACCCAGTATCTGAATACAGAGTCGAAGTTAAAATGATCTAAAGGTTTGGACTCCATGGATAAGTTCAGTAACATTTCTGTCTTGGCCACAGACAGACTGCTCCTGGCATCTGTTTTGATGCTGTTGTACCTGCTAATTCCCCGCTCACAGTCAACAGATGTAACTGGAATTATTAATCCAATTACTGCTAGCTGAGACAGATTTGGAAAAGTTTGACGGGTCTGATGGATGTATTCCTTGTATAAGCTCTTCATGTTTCTGTTTTTGTGAGCATCCTGTTCCATTATGTTCCTTAGTAGCAGCTATTCAGTCAGTGCCTCATCCTCACTGACGAAAGGAGAGAAGTGCTGGATGAGTTTCTTCAGATCATCCTCATCAGGTACTGCTATGCTGTGACATGGGGTAAATATTGAAAAAATGACATGATGTTAGTGGCTGGGAATGCTACTTGTAGTCTTATGACCACCTCTTCAACAAATGACTCAGCAGCTGATCTGTACTTTTCACGTTGTTTATCAGTATCTTTGTCATGGCCTCTGTAAGAAGTGTAACCACTGGCATCAGGAGCTTGTGGGAGTTCCTTCAGTGCAGTCTGTGTGTAAGGATCAAGGATGTGTACCACTGACTGAATTGACAGAATTGACCCATCAATAATTGCTTTAGCCTGATCATAAGATACATCAGCTCTATATAGAGATTTTGACAAAAATCCAAGAATGCTAACAGCGTCAGCCAAAAAATGTGTCATCATGACAAAGCTGTAACATGACATTGTTGGACTAGACCATGTAGCAAGGCTCGGCCTGGATTACCACTGCTACGACCTGCAGGCAGTTTATCACAGATGCAATACAGTTGACTTGTGCTTGGACAGAATCATTAAAGGAGAGCCATTGTGTGAAGAACACTTGTTTGATTTTGTTGCTTTTCTCTCCATGCAATGCTTTGCTCTCTTCCAGAACTCGACACAACTTGGAAGAATATTTCAGGCTTTTTGCAAACTGGTTCAAAACTGAAATGTACTTCACAAGGTATGGCACCTGGTTTGCTGCCTTTTCAGCTGCCAACTGTAATCTGTGTGCCAAACAGTGGCTTGTTATTATCCAGGGGCATTCCTCCCTAAATTTTGTAGCCCACCTGTTTTTATTCTCACCATGACATTTGCACCATCAGTTGCAAGTCCAACGAAGTCAACATCAAACAATCCTAGATTTGCCATGATTGAACGCATTGTGTTATAGATATAATCAGCCCCAGTGTTAGTCAGCTCACGCACAGCAAGGAATCGACTTGTAACCTCACCTAATGATGAAAGATACTTCATATAAGTTATCAGTAAGGAGGTGTTTCCTGCATCAGTTGCTTCATCTGCTTCAAGAGCAAAAAATGAGAAAGGCGATGCCCGAAAATCTGCTTGCATTTCATCCTGAACTACATTATTTAGGGCACTGTACATATCATCCAGAGACTGGCTGTGGGTGTATATGAAGCTCTCTGTTCCACTTTGTGACTGAGTCTGTAGTTTCTTTAGAGAGGTCACTCCCTGTTAAAAATATATAAGAACTTGTGTTTTGAAATAAGACCACCAATCAAAGTAATAAACAAAGATATTTGGAAGAGTTGGCTAGCTACTTAATTTTTGCTAGATATTTTCAAGATGTTTCATTTTTAGAAAATTGTCAAATTGCCTTTTGTTTTAAGAAAATACTGTAGAAAACAGAAAGTATCTTATTAATACTAGAATGAAGAATATTCTTACATTGAATACTTGTAGTGAAAGGAGGGAATGAAACTTCACAGTTGGAGTGGCTTCCTTTGCTTGTACAAGTAATGTGGCCATCTGTGTCTGAATGGCACCTATACACCCCACATACAAGCAGTTGACATGTCCTTCTTAGAAACTTGTGATGCTACTGCACTTCGATGATCTTCTGACCGTGCATGCTTCAACAAGTCGTATTTTTAGCCTTAGTAGCAGTTTTCCCAGTGGTAGCATAAATATTTGTCTTCTTGCTGTCCCTGCATAATTTGCAATGAAATGTATTTTGTTGGGAAACATATTCCAGCCAAGGAAACGGAGAAAACCAAGTTTCTTTAACAACTCTGTGAAAATCACAGGTATATTTGTTTTTCACACCGACAGTCTGATCACTACTGCAAGCTTCAGTTTCTTCAGAGCTGTCTTTTCTTTTGGAAGTGGATTTTCCACCATCAGTTAATGTTGTTGCTTCGACAAAAAGCTTGGTATATCTAACTGTTTAGACGTCTTTTTATCTGATCTAGGAGTTGTCATGATCTCAATTCAAACACATATCAAACGAAACTTGGGATTTTCACTGTGATATAAACCATATGTTGGTTTGACAAAACTAAGGTTTACTCTGATTACTGTTTGTGTTCCACGAGCAGAATCAAACATGTAGCATAAGAAATGAAAATAAAAGAAATCATTAGCACAGCTGAGTAATAATTTTTTAAAAAATTTAACTTGTTAGTTGTCATATCCCTAAAATTATAAAAATGCATATATAAAGAAAATATAGATTACAGTCAGTGGTAGTTTTTAAAGACGTTTCTTGTTTCTTCAACTGGCTGGAGGGCGCCTCTGGTCATTTGTCATCATTGATAGCATGGATGGCGATAAAAACCACGAAAGCTGTTCAAGACCGATACTTGAGCAGAATAAATAAAGGAAAACCATCCAAGACCGAAAAATTATCTTTCGCCACTGTGGCGAAACCAACACTAGATTTATTAGCCACAGGCTGTTTCTTTTCGCCAATGGCGATGTGACTAATGGCTAGCGGAAGCCTAGGTTTACTTTGTAAATAAATTGTCGTGTGACGTATTTCATATCTGATACTAAAAAAAATTGGATCATACTATAAGTATAGTAACCCATAATTACTTAATATTTTAAGGTGTTTTTTTAATGCAAAAATACTTTTAGATTTAAAGCCCCCACCAGTGGCACAGTGATATGTCTGCAGAATCGCACTGTGATACCCATGGTGGGCAGAGCACAGATTATCCGTTGTATAGCTGTGTATTTATTTCGAAACAAACATTTAATTTGGCATGATATTAAATGTCTGTTGTTTTTTTTAAAGAAGCATGCAAACTATTCCCTCAAACATTGTAGCATGCATTACCTCGCCTCTATCAGAATGGAGTTAGTTTAAACACTTTTATAGATATGCTGAACGAAAGTAATGTCTTTATATAATTAATTAATCATAACTCTTTTTAATTAATAGAGTCAGACTGTTCATTCATCATCTGTTAATATTTACTCTGCACATTGGATTGACCCAAACTACTTAAACAGTTTAGAGTGATTATTTATATTTTAAACTTCCTAAGAAGTTTTAACGTAAAAATATAGTCCGAGTTCCTTGCTAGTGTGGAATTTGAAAATTATCGTGTTCTCTGTTACCTTTGAAGGGAGAACACTTTAATTTACCAAATATTTCGAGCATTTTCATGCTTAGATGCATTTGGTATGCATATGATGTAATAAGTGCAGTTAAACCAGTTTTGTATGTTGAAGTATTGTTCTCAGGCTAATTACACTTATTTGGTTATAACTTTTTATTGGTGTTATTGGGTTTTCCCATGAAACTAGTCTTTATAGAAGGTTTTATTTTTGTACAATTATACCCTCTGGTGACATCAGCCATGTAAAGGCTCAGAAATACCTGGAGGCCCTGTCCTTCCTATTTTATCCTATGGGATGACCCAAGGAGGGCAAGTGAACTCTGATTTTACTTTAATGCCTATAGATTGGTTAGTTCTTCGAGTCTAGGTCAGATTCACCTGAGACATATAATTGAGTTAAACCTAAAATAAGGTTAGTGGATGGCATTAGCTTGGGGTAGGGGTAGAGCAACAACTGCTCAAGGGATGCATCTCATCTGCCCCCCATTAACACCAGACTTTTACTTATCCAAAGATAATTAGAAATAAATACAGTGTTTTCAAGTTCTGACTGTTATAAACCTGATTTTCAGTAGAATGGAGTATGCTGAAACAGTTTGTTTGTATTTTGAATTTCATGCAAAACTACTTGAGGGCTATTTGTGCTAGCCATCCCTAATTTAGCAGTGTAAGACTAAAGGGAAGGCAGCTAGTCATCACCACCCACCACCAAATTTTGGACTACTCAGTGGGATTAACTGTCACATTATAATGCCTCCATGGCTAAAAGGGCGAGCAGGTTTGGTGTGATAGGGATTTGAACCCATGACCCTCAGATTACGAGTTGAATGCCTTAACCCACCTAGCCCTGCCAGGCCTCTGCTGAAACAGACCTCTGGTTTTGAAACTTCAGTGAAATTGAAAAAAAGTGCAAATTCATCATTGAAATGAACTTTTTTGTTGATGAAAATGTTGGAAACGTTTTAAATCATGAAATCTTGTTAAGATGTGAATTAATACTTAACCCACTTTTCCACATGCATGACTGATATTTGGCCGAAACAAACGTTAACTACTATCTACTAATTTTGTTCAATTTCTCACTATTTAGAAATTGAGACAACCCATCTTTGTATGAATATGTATTTTATAGAGTACAAATAGGTAAAGATTTTTCCTAAAAGTCTTGTTGTACATATGTGAAAAATTATGATAACACTATGGCTTAAAAAAAGAAGTTATTTCCAACTATTAGAATGAATATTTACTGGAGAATGTATCTCTTAATAAATACACAGTATATTGAAACATGCAAGAAAATGGAAAAAAGTGTCTTTAAAGAACCATATTCCACAAAATGTCTTGAAAAGTGATTCCTATCTTGTTGATAACACTTTATTTTATGTAATAAGCAAACTAGTTAATACTTTATATTCAGCATTTTGGTAGACCAAACACAGATCTTACTGTTGCTGAATGTATATATATATATATATATATAATGGAAAATGTTGCTAATTCCAATTGACTTTTTAGATGAACCCTCAACACTGTGTTCCAACACTGGATGACAATGGTTTTTACCTGTGGGAAAGGTAAGCAGTGAGATGTAATGTTTATTTCTACAATTTGTGCTTCATTTTCTTCTAAACAGCAAAAAGATGCTGCTATACAGCAATAAGCAAAATGTTTAAACAGACTTCATAAAATAATATTGAACTTTTATTAATAATTTAAGTGGTTAAAAATATCTCTTTCTGATAATTCAGTTATCTAGATTGTTAGACTGTGTGAAAAAAATTATTACATTTTATAATGTTTTAAAGTAAATAGTAAAACAGCTTCTTTTGTGTAACTGTATTTAATTACTCAGTCTTAAAATATATAATAGCAAAAAGCCACAAAGTTGTTTTATACAAAACTCAAAAGGTCGTAGAGGGTCAACATGTAACAAACACTTTCTGCACAATGTGGCTTAGTAGAATTGCAGTTCACTGTCTTATGGATATATACTTTGGTAACCTGAAGATGACCTAAGAAGGTTGAAATGTTATTCTGTACTTTATTGTAATTAAAGTGCTAATACCGATACCTGTCATCTTTAGAATACATTTTCACTTTCTTGTGGGTTTCTTGTCATCATAAGTTCTGATGCAGGATATGTTATGAGTCATACTGACAGCATTGTGTTGAACTAATGTAAACAAGACAGACTTTTTGGATTGATTGGTAAGAATTCCTGTCTTACATCTTATAAGGCAGCTTTGAGTCTTCCTTTAATGCAAAGCTTTAATCCAACACATAATCCAAGTTGCAACCTGTAGATGCAGGAACTGTTTCAAATCTTGTGACAGGGGACATAATCATTATGAATATCCCTCTTTTGTTTTGTAAATAACTTTTTTTAAACAATTTATCTCAATTAGACCCTGATTCTGACTATTTTGAATTTTATGGTAATAAAATTTCATTGGTTATACTTAGTAATATATTTCAGTAAAGCTGATTCTTTATTTGTATTCAGCTAATAAATGATTGTCTTGAAATACACTCTAACTTCACCTCTGTTTACTTAAAAAGCAAATACAACATAAAAATGTTACCCCTTTAATTTTTGGAGTGATATATATATATATATATATATATATTAGTGGTTGAGTCAGTATACTGATCATTATTCACTTTTTTCTTCTACAGCCGATGCATAATGCAATATATTGCCAACAAATATGCACCAGATGGCACTATATATCCAAAAGATCCTCAAAAGAGGGCAATTGTAGATAGATTCTTATTTTTTGACATGGGGACCCTTTATAAAACACAGGCTGATTTTCTTGTAAGTTGTTTTATCTTTTTTCTTTCTAATTAATAATCTGGAAAAATTAATCCTTTCTAGTTGATTTATTTTACTTCAGATAATACACAGTTTGTATCATGCTGCATACTTTTGGTTTTCTCAAGATTTTTTAGAATATTTGTATATCTCTTTATGCTAATATGAATAGTATGTGTAATAGTTTTCGTATATGACTGTAAAACAAATTATTACTTTAGACAATTACAGAGAAATGTGGAGAAAAAACACCTGCAGATAATCTTGTTTTTCAAAGTGTTCCAAAACAACTGCACATCAGAGTATCATTTTTTAAGATGTTTATTTATGTAGACATTTTTTGATAGATTGTTTAGGCAGAGTATTCATGATGAAACTTTGTAGAATAGATGGCAACTGCCTGTTGTGGAGACAGATGTGTAGAGGACCAACGTTTCGAAAATCTTCCTTTACACTTGCGTCTCCACAACAAGCAGTTGCCATTTATTCTACAAAGTTTCATTATGTAGACATTGTTTACTTGAAATATAAATGTTTAATGTTCTAATGTGAAAGAATACTAAAATATTTTCAATTAAAATGTATGTATACAAAGTTAAACAAAACTATATGTATGTACATACAAATGGAAACTTTATTTACATGCTTTCAAAAACCAAGTACATTTTGTTTGTACTGAAAGAGGGCTTGGTTTAATTTAAAACCTATTAAAATACTGATAAAAACTTTCTCTATATATGGCTGCTACATTTTGATTTAGTATTTGTGTATCCTATAAATTATGAATATTGTTTTTATTATTACTTATTTTATTTTATACACAGTACCCACAGATGTTTCAGGGACAAAAACCTGACCCTGATAAAGAAAAGGCCTTGAAAGTTGCTCTGACTTATTTGGACTCATGTTTAGAAAAAAGCCCTTATGTTGCTGGAGAACACCTCACCATTGCTGATCTAGCACTTGGAGCATCTCTAACATTAGCTGAGGTAAGGTTAGGTTTTTTCACACAAATTCTATTTCTCATATCATCTCTAACAATAGCCAAGATAAGGTTACATCTTCTCCAACAAGATCTAGCTCTCATATCATCTCTAAGGGCTATATATCCTATATTTTTTCAACATTATGGAGCACTGATGTGATAAGGTTCTATCTTATTATATTTACTTTACCAATTTGAGATCTAATTACAATAACTATTTTTAGTATCGTCAGATCTATGGCCTTATCACTGTGATGGGAGGAAATAATGATTTTGAAAAACATCTTTAATTTGATTTTTTACATGACCTTAAAAAGTGACACCTATACCAGTAGTTGAGGCAGAGGCAACACTAGATACTTAAAATATTTGGGACACAGGCCCCATGTATCACTAGCAATTACTTCTGAGTTGAGGTAACATGTTATGATATTTATTTCAACATGATTTAGTTATAATGATGTCTGTAACATCAGCTAACTTCAAACATTTGAGATAAAAATCTGTGTTTTAGAAAATAGCAACCTCTTGACCAGAATAATGTGAATATGCCTTTAAACATTTTTCTATCATTTGCATATGTAATATTTTAAGCTTGTGTTTGTCATATAACCACTATACATGTTGTATGTAAGAATGTACACAACTTCCATACATTTTGTTACATTTATATCTGCTCTATCAAGTATGGTGTATGATGTTGACTCCATCACTGTACTTTAAAAGTGATAGATAATTAGAAAGTAGGTGTTAAAATGTTTCACACAAGCTTTAATCATGGCAAAGATATATGCCTGCAAGTTGTCACTGTAGTAACTTACTATGTGAAGTACTTTAATTAGGGTGTTATGGAACATTTGTAAAATGGTTATTCTTATAGTAGTGTAGAAACGTACACAATATAAACATTACTTAGAGCACAGGAAAAAAAAAATCACTTTGAACCGATTTTTCTTTGGGAGTAATTGTTATTTTCTTCACCTAGTCCTTGTGAATAAAGAAGTGGTGGAAGCTTAATAACTTTAAGGATTATTATAATATGCCTAAAGGACTGAGTTGAAATGATTGATCCAAGAGCCTAATGCCATTCAGTTGCATAAAATAATTGGGTGTTTAGTTGGTATGACTGAAAAGGGCAACCTTTAGGAAACCTATATTACCAAGACTGAAGTACATCTTGTGGTGTAAGAAGGTGTTAGAGGAAAATGACCTTTAAACACAGCGTCATTTACCATCTGTTTAGTGTCTGTGGTATAAATATTCTCAGCATCATTAATGTGTATCATATCAAAGGCTATGTTGACAAGGAAGGATGTAGTAAGAATCCAATGCCTTAGCATTTGCTAATAGTTGGCTATTATTCTTGGATGCAAACAGCTTAAAAATATAGTATAAATGACTTTATTTCTGTTGAGAATGGAGATCATGGCACAAACAAGGCCTGAAATATCCATTACATATTATGGTTTATGCATTACAGGCAGTTGTAGTACTTTAATAAGCCATATGAGTCATTTTCATCCTTTTTTATATTTAAACGTCATGTTACTGAATTATTTCTAATTTTATTTAATCATATGTCAGTAAATTCTTAACTTACTTCTACAGAATTATCCAGAAGATATCAGTATTTGTATCTGATGTAAGTATAAACCTTTAGACTCTACATTAAGTAGATCATGCTTTATAATGCAACAACCTGTTAGGAATACACATTTTACTTAAAAGCATCTCAATACTGGGCTTTTGTGGTAAACACATTTAATCCAGTTTGTAAAATCTGTTTGGTATTACTGATGTTGCATCAATAAACCATCCACTCATATGTCACCTACAAATATAGACATATTTAATAAACATTATCTTGTGACTTATAGTGTGATAAAAAAAATGTAAAGTCTTATACTGAAATGTGTAAGTCATAATAAAAGATAATATTAACAAATGGTTTCTTAATACTTAGACTAGCTTTAAGAAAATATTTTTGATACAGCTATACATTTATCTTTCTTTTACTTATCCTCATTCCAGGACATGCTGGAATTTTCTTGATTTCTCTTGAATTTTCTCTTTCTCTTGATGAGGTTAACTCCAGTTTATCTACTCTCAGCTAAACTGGACTTATCTGACTATCAAACCAGTTATTATTCAATATGCATGCAGGAGCAAGTTTCCATCATCCCCTAATGTCTCATGATATGCAAGTTGTGCTTTTGTTGTTCCTGACTCATGGTTTATGGGTTGTGTTTTAGTTATTTCTGGCTCATGATGTACAGGTTATGCTATGGTTGCTCCTGGATCATGCCATATAGGTTGTGCTTTAATTGCTCATTCATGACTTACGAGTTGTTTTCAGTGTTTCCTCATAATGCTCATAATATGCCAATTATCACTCAACCTATCCATCATACAGGTTTTGTATTAGTTGTTCCTGCTTCAAGACATATCAGTTGCACTTTAATTGTTCCTGGCTCATGACATATGGTTTGTACTTTGGTTATGTCTGGTTCATGACATAGGAGTTGTGCTTTTGTTGCTCCTTTCCATAGCTAAGCAACCTAATTGGTATGCTTCAACTTTTGCTCTATAACAGTGTTGCATAGAGGAATGTAGCAAGGATCAGATGTCTTAATGTCTTCTAATGGTTGATCACTGCTCCTGAATCAATACAGCTTAGAATAATTTGGATAATCCACTTTACTTACCTCTAATATGGAGAACGTGGCACAAACAGATTGTTCCTTAACCCCAGAAGAAACTGACTCAACCTATCCCAATACAGTGAATACAATTGTAATTTTATTCTGTTAACCATTAAATCTGTGTGCATGTCTTGTCTTTATGCATACATGAAGCAGTATAATAACAACAAATAAAAGCACAATAGCCTGGAAGAAAAGCTCACCAAATGTTATCTTCTAGGTTTTTTATACAAAGTAGAGGAGTGTGTGAAACATCTATAATTTGCAGCATTCAAGCCAACATTCTTCCAGATAGCTCATATAACATTAGGAAGACATGAATGTTTTTCGTTTTGTTTGTTTTGAATTTCACACACAGCTACACAAGGTTTATCTGTGCTAGCCATCCCTAATTTAGCAATGTAAGACGAGATGGAAGGCAGCTAATTATCACTGTCCACTGCCGACTCTTGGGCTACTCTTTTATCAACAAATAGGGGGATTGACCATAACATTATAATGCCCCAACAGTTAAAAGAGCAAGCATGTTTGATGTGATGGGGATTCAAACATGCAACCCTCAAATTATGAACTGAGTGCTCTAACTACCAGGCTGTGCTGGGCAGAGAGGCATGAAAAAGCAAAAATATATGCATGTTAGTGCATAGTTATATTATGGAACTCTGATGAAGTCCATCATGTTTACATTCCACTTGACAAAAGTCTAAAACAATGGCAACTTGATAGGTATTGCATGTAATGTTACCCACAGCAAACATTAAAGGCTAAATACATCAATGAAAGTATACACTGTATTTTTGTTTAGTCCAAGTAGTGGTTCAGACACATAGTGACAGGGCAGTTAGACAAAGTATAAAAGCTTCAGTAAACAAACAAAAATATTTCAGTGTTGTAAATAATTCACACACCTGTTCAATACATCACTAATACAATCTTAAGTTATCTATTAGTTGTAACCTGATAAAGATTTGTCACTTAAAACCTTGTGGATTAATATTTAGTCCACTGTTTCATATAGTCAAGCTATATGACATCTAGCATGAAGTATTTGACCACTAACCATGTGTAAAAGTAGCCTAAGAAGGAATAACTAGTACCAGTTCTGTGTTTAAATGCTGCATTAGTACTTAGCTTATCATGAAAACTCAATATTTAGGTGTTGATGACTGAAATCAGTGTGCTTAACAGATCATTAATGACATAGGTGAAGGAGTAATTAATAAGTTACTTAAATTTGCTGATGATATCAAGGTATTGGGTGTTGCTGACTGTGAAGAAGAAGGTGCTGATGTACAAAAGGATTCAGTAAGATCATTTAGTGAGTTGGACAAATAAATGGCAGATGGGTTTTATTCATGATAAATCCAAGATACTGCAGTTGGGTTATCATAATTTGTATTATAAGTATAATTTTGGTGGGAATAACCTTAATAGTGTCAAGAAAGAAATGAATCTTGGTGTAATGGTTGATCATCTCTGAAACCATCCAAGAAGTGTACTGCTGTTAGTGATAGGGCAAATAGGATTTTAGATTGTATCTATATAAGTATTGAATGTAAATCTAAAGAGGTTATAATTTTATTGTACAGGTCACTGGTTAGGCCACATTTGGAGTATTGTATTTAGTCTTGGGCTCCTTACTTTAGGAAAGACATTAAATTGTTGGAAAGGGTTCAGAGTAGAGTTACTAAAATGGTACATTGGATGGAAGGGTTGTTATGTGAAGAGAGATTAAGATCCTTAAAATTATTTTCTATTGAAAAAAAAAAGTCATAGGGGCTCTGACTGAAGGGTTTAAGATTGTAAAAATAATTGATAACATTGATGCATCAACATTTTTCATATTTAACAGTGAGAATTATAGAAGTAGGGAACGCAAGTATGGATTAAGGTGAGGTAGAAGCTGTCTTCAGTTAAAGACAGTTTTATTTTTCAGATAGGATGGTTGGCCTATGGAATCAGTTGCCTTCATATGTTGTGAAGAGAGTAAATTTGGGTGAGTTTAAAGAAAATTTGATAGATATATGAATGATACGGGCTGGCTTTAAATTTTTGTTATTATATTAATATTATTTAATAGTTTTAGCTTGGCTTAGAGGTTGAGACAACTGAGATGAACTAACAAGTCCCTTGTTGTCCCTAAACATTATGTTATTATAAAGTCTGATCTATTTACCTTCTGGATCTATAAATTGGTAGCAAAGTTCCAGACATCAGTAAAATACATATGAAGAAGTTTTGTGGAAATCAGTGAAGAATTTACAGAAATAAGGTTGAATTAAATAGGAAATAACCCTGTCATTTGATAAAAAGTTATGACAAAAAAAAATTACACTTTTGGTTTCTTACAGAGTTAAAAATACTCAAACAAAATGTGTTACAACTACTTCAGACAACATTTGTGATTCAGATGCCCCAAGGAATGAATCTTCCAAATATGCCAAATAAACAACTGGTCATTTAACGTATTTGAATTACCTTAGGCTCTCAGACTCTGAAATTCTTGAAAACACCACTTTTTTAACTGCCAAGCATGTTTTGTACTTTTAACTTTGAGGATGTTATGGCTGAGATAGTGAAACTCACTATTCATTTAAGTGTACCCATCTAGATGGTTGTCCACATTGTATTCATCAGTTCTCAAATAGGGACATCTCTGGTCTGACCATAAAGTATGACTAAGGTTAAAAATACAAAAATTCTTGAGTGTAACGAGTAACTATTTGTAGTATTGACTGGTCTGATACTCTAACCACTGTGGTGGGAAAAAATAATGGATTTTAAAGATGTCATTAACTTGATGTTTTTTGGTTTTTTGCACAAACCTACATGAAGATATTCTGCACTAGCCATTCCTATTTAGCAGTGTAAGACTTGAAGGAAGACAGCTAGTCATCATCATCCACTGCCAACTCTTTGACTGCTTATTACCAACAAATAATAGGATTGATGGTAACATTATAATGCCTCCATGTATGAAAGGATGAGCATGTTTGATGTAGGAGGATTTGAACCCATGACCTTCAGAATATGACTAAAGCACTCTAACCACCTGGTCATGCCAGGCCAACTTGATTTCTTTTATGATTTTAAATATTGAAGCTGTAAACAAGTGCAACTTGAATACAGTTTACAGGGTTATAAACACATATGTTATATAAATTATGTTTGTCTTTAATGTTACGTTTCTTAAGTTGAATTTGCATTCTTTTACCTTCTTATGGCTATTTTAATGTGCAGTTTACACTGAGATGTCCCATTCTATTCTGTTTATTTCTATCACAAATTATGTGGCTTTTGCCTGCTTGAGGCGTGTTTCTTAAGACTATTTTAAATGTTTTTATATAGATAGCAGAATATAATCTGGGCAGCTATCCTCATGTTGTTGCTTGGGTAAAGCGTCTAAAAGATGAGCTGCCTTATTATGACGAAGTGAATAGTAAAGGAATGGAAGAGTTCAAAAACTGGGCTCAAACGAAGAAAGAACAGCAGCAAAAGAACCAGGCTTACATTCAACATCAACAGTTGCAGCTGGCCAGGTTAAAGATGCAGCAGCGTGAACTGAAACAGCAACAGGAAAAAGAACAACAAAAAGTACAGCAAGAAAAAGCGCAGAAAGAAGCTAAGCCAACAGAGTAACTCTCACCTTATTACCAAAGTAGAACAATGACGGACATTACGTGAAAACGTTCTCTAAATGTCAGATGACACGTATTAAATCTGAACCTTGAAACCCGAAAAAAATATTAAAAAATTGAATATTTGTGCAGTATTTAATCTGATACAGAGTAAAGGGAAAAGGGCCTTGTTTCCTATAAGTAGTTGGTAAATAATCACACTCAAACTATCCCCATACATCATTACTTATAGTTTCTAAAGGAACTATCACATTTTTGTCTAATCATTCTGAAACTGGCCATGTCTATGTCTTTTTTTATCTTGCAAACACAACTTGTTTGAATAGTACAGTGTCAATGATTTTGTTGCAATCCTAATCAGTATATGTTTTGTTTTACAATCAGTCAGTGAAGATTTTTCTTTAGATGTACCTTTATTTTCCTACACAAAAAGTAGCCAGAAATACACTTCAGAATCACTAGTGAATGTTATCATAAAATATTAAATACTTATTTCAGACTGTATTATTAGAGTCAGTGCTTGCTATTTATGTATTGGACTTTCAAAAAATAAACATAATTTTATGAAACCTTGACTGATTAAATGTATTCTTCTTTAACTGATATAAGTTAGTGTTTCGGTAGTTTATAAAAAGGAATACATATGCCATGCTAACATTCGATGTACACGCATTTTAAAAGTATTAAGTACACATTTTTGATCCATGATAGCCTTATTAGCTTAGCGTTACCTTACATTTTCTTGGTACACATGCAGTTAATATATCCTTGTGTGTTGAATTAATAAAATATTTCTACACCGTATAACTTTTAGCCGCAGCACAGTGGCTCACAGAATGTTTCTTAGTTTGTCTGTTTTTACAAGTACAAACGTATTTGACCATTCTCAAGGTCTCACAGGTTAATTTACTGTAATCCTGCCTAAAAGAATTTCAAGTGCCATGGCTATTGAGGATTCCTTCTTGTTTATATTTCACTTATATTTTATTTTATTAACATCATATTAAATATAATCAGCGAATATCCACAACAAGACATCATACAGACCTACACATCAAGATGGTGCCCGAACTTATTCGACTTTCTTTCACTGAGGCGGGGTCCAGCATGACAAGGTGGTTAAGGCACGTGACTCGTAATCTAAGGGTCGCATGTTCAAATCCTTGTCACACCAAACATGCTCGCCTTTTCAGTCATGGGGGCATTATAATTTTATGGTTAATTCCACAATTCGTTGGTAAAAGAGTAGCCCAAGAGTTGGCGGTGAGTGGCGATTACTAGCTGCTTTCCCTCTAGTCTTACCCTGCTAAATTAGGGACTGCTAGCGCAGATAGCCCTGATGTAGCTTTGTACTAAGTGCAAAACAAACCATTTAAATAATTATTTTATTAAACGTCTCAACAGCGTGTACGTGTGTCTTAATAGTCTCATGATGTATAACAAAAAATAATAAACATTTAACGCCATGACACCTGCTTTTGATTCAAAGAGTTTGATTTGTTTTGAATTTCAAGCAAAGCTACACGAGGTATATTTACGTTATCCGTCTTTAATTTAGCAGTGTAAGACTAGAGAGAAAGCAACTATTCATCACCATCAACCGCTACCTCATGGACTGCTCTTTCATCAACAAATAGTGGGACTGACCATCACATTACAATGTTACCTTGACTGAAAGGACGAGGAAGTTTGGCGAGACAAGGATTCTAACCCACGACCCTCAGATTGAGAGTCAAGTTTTCTAATCACCTGGCCATGCTGAGCCCTGAGTCAAGGAGCACAAGGTGCCTGTCACCACCTCCTGTGTTATGAGTGGTTTCTTGAAGCTGTATTAGTGGACACGGGGAATCTCTGACACGCTAAGAAATTTGTTGCTAAAGGAACTTAATTTTGAGTAAACTGAATAACGTATTTTTATATTAATATTTTCAGTTTTTGAACAAATATCCAGTTGTAGGTGGCACTCTGGTAGCAGAATAACTTCTGAAATGCCAAAATGAAACGTCGAATAATTCAACAGGATTTTGAAAAATATATTTATAGAATGTGTTTTTAATATATATATATATACATACACTAAACCAGAATAGTTATCTGTAAAGTTTTATCAAACTGATAGTTTAATTGCTCTGCAAAATTTGTTTGATTGTCTATATGATTTAGTAAGAAAATGGTTAAAGTCTTTGTAGCACTGAAAGTAATGTAACTTTTACACTGCAGCAAAGCGACAAAACTATATATATTAAAGTGTGCCACGTTACATACATTGACTTCACAAACCGGTTTTATAGAATTCCAATTGCGCAACTAACCGTGAGGACTACCTCATGCCAGTATCAATCACGTTTAGACCCACTTAAAAAACAAACGAAAACGACAAATATTTTCGTCGTTAGCACGAGCTGGTACTAACTTACAACGAAGTCTTACTCACTGGTGTATCTGAAAAATCTATAAGAAACTAGATTCATTTCTTTTGTTGGCGAAATGTTCTTTATTTACCAAACTTTTTTGTATCACAGGATACTCTTCAGTGTAAAAACTTGTCCTGAATAACTTTAGAGTTATGCATATTATACTTAAGGTACACCTGATGTTATAACGTACTCGCTGTTCTTTAAAATCACTTTAAAAACTTTTGATAGAAAAATAAGTAACTTTGACGTTGTCCATTTCTACTAAATACTTTTCTATCATTCGCCTACATACAGTTGCAACGTCTTGGGGAAGGGAAGGAGAAATGGTGGAAAAAAGGTTCTATTAAAAATTGGGGTTCACAGAATATCGTGTCTTTGGGCATCAAACAATTAGCTGTATACGCCAGGGGTTTCCAAATATTGCCAACCGGCGAACCCTCTCAAACTTCTTTACTGTACTGGCGGAACATCTTCCATTAAAAACAGTTTTTATCACGTGTAACTGGTGTGTTAAATACATGTTTTACAACCTTTACAGCTTAATTCTAATTTAAGAATATAACAATAAAAAAAGAGATTTAAATATGGGTTTTTGTTTTAATCTTACGACTTTTATATAAACGATGATACTGCTTTGATGAGACAAATTTCTGAGTGAATGTCTGACAGTTGCAAACAAAGACCCGGCTCCACATTTGTCTTATTTCTATACTTCAGTTTTACATTCGTAAATCCAACTGTAACTCCACTGTCTTATTTATTGCGATTTGCAAGCAAAAATGCCAGACGCAGAACGAATTTACGTAATTCAGTTTATGTTAATTACAATTATTAATTTGGGATTTATATATAAATATTACTATATTAGTTTTACAATGTCTTAGCATTTTATTTTATTCGTTACCCTTTCAGTAAATGGTAATTTCTTACATTAGATGTATTACTGCGAACCACAGGGGGACGTGGACCATAGTTTGGGAAACTCTGGTATACGTGAAAACCTCGACCAGTGATATACCCAGTACCCGCTTTCACCTAAATTACACTAAATTTCCGACAATAACGGACCAGTTTAAGCTATGGAAACAAAATAAATTATAAAGTCCTCAAGTCCATGTTTCTGAAAACAACGTGACAGTCTACTTCCTAAACACATTTAAAAATCAGTTTACACTTCTGAAGTTAATACCTGATCAAAATGAATGAAAATTATACAAACATTTATTAAAACAAACATCACTTTCAACATATGTTAAAAATACACCACTTTTAACTTCAAGGACCAGGTATGCCCTAATGTCTGGAGTTTGAAATATACTGAGATGAAAGCTTCGTATTTTCAGTTGTAGGTGCATAATAAAAGTGATTGCTAATTCCGTTATTTGGTTTACAGATTCAGATGAAGACTTTGTGACGGCAGATACTTCTGGACGACTGCCTTTTTCTTGATTAGTAGTTAGAAATTAGGGAGGTCTGAACAAAGGGGTCGCTTAATTTCTCTTTAGAAAACTCGCGCATAATACTACTTAAGTTACAAAGAGTTACATTCAACAATCAATATCTTTCGTCTGAACTTTGAAAATAAACTTATCAAAGTGATCCTAAAACGATAAACAATGTGCAAAACGGTCCGATTAATTAGGAATTATACAGATATCTATCTTATTAAAGCCACATACACTTGTTGTATTTTTTTATCAATAAAATATAAGCTCCCCAGTGGCACAGCGAGATGTCTGTGGACTTACAACGCTAGTAAGCTCGTTTCTTTACCCGTCGTGGGCAAAGCACAAATAGCCCATTGTGTGTGTAGCTTTGTGCAAACAATAAAAGTATAAAATATTTTCAAATTAAGTTTTGATATTGAAAATCAAAGTTTATTGTCGATACACTAATTGACTGACAAATTAATTTTTTAAATAACATTTTTAACTTAGCAATAAAAACAAACCAATAAACTGTATTCTGTATATATATTATAAAAGAAGTGTAAATAATTGAAACTAATTGAATATCCATTTCTGTTCAAATAATATAAAAACAAAAGATATCGTTGCGTAACGTTTATCATTCATGATCATGGAAACGAGAGTCAATAAACAGTATTGGTGCTTTAATGTTGACTGTAAGGTGACTACGCTTATAAGAGACGGTGGGATTAGAATGTTACTTTAAGATGATTTTGGAGCATCATCAAGTCGTTCTAGTTAACGTTGCCACGTTCTCTCATGCCCTACCTATGAACGTGCATCTTGCAAATAACTCTGCAGTACAGTTTCCATTTCAAAAGGTTCCGTTATAGAGCTTTCGTGTCTATAGCACGCCACACCTCCATGGTGTACCAGCACCCGTTTCAAAATTCGACTGCACAGAGATCGATGGCGCTGCGTCCAGTGACTTAACTAGCATAGCTTTGTATAGAATAGCATAGATACCTGTTTCATTTTTACGATTTTTAAGGGAGAGAATGATTGAACTGACACGTTGTGGTAATAAATTGTGTATGTGTGACTTGTCGCTCTTCAAACTATTGAAAGTGGAAATTATAAGACATCGTTTACCATTATATTTTACGAAATTAGAAACCACTTAAAATATGTAATTAATTAGTTGAACCTCATTACGGTTGACATATATAAATTGCACATGAAGTACGTGAATAATTATGCCCATTTCCAAGTTTCACTGTGTCGGTATTTGGGTATTGATGTTGTTGAATACCCAGGAGGGTCAGGTACATTTGACCTCCTCCTCCCTCCCGAACGATTATAGCGTCTGTCTTTAGGTTTTTTTTTTAAGCTTTGGGCCAGAGTAAAAGTATAACATCATACTCAGGCCCATTTCAGAGCTCAGTCCATGCATGGACGAACAAGAAGTTTTTTTTTCCTCCTTTTATTATTTCTCTTGTGTTTTTTTCTTCATTTAATTTTTTTTTTGTATTTTCATATATATATATTTTTTTTTGTATTTTTCTCCTTTTTCTCGATAGAGAGAATGCTACCACTACTTGTAGTAACACACACACACACACACACACACAAAAAGAAAGTAATAATAATTATTATTATTCAATACTTGAATAATAATTCAAAAAGAGAGAAAAAAAATGATTAAAAAGAAAATAATAATTATAATAATAAAAAGAAACAAGGACTAAGTGTCTAGTGCATAGTGGCCAGCTTGTGTTACATTTCTTAAATATATGTTAAAAGGGGAGAGGAGCCCATTTTCAAGGTAAGCTTGGTTTGGTTTGAATTTCGCGCCAAGTTACACGAGAGCTATGTGCGCTAGCTGTTCCTTAATTTAGCAGTTTAAGACTAGACGAAAGGTCAAATATTGGGCTACTCGTTTACCAACGGACATAATAACGCTCCCACGGTTGAGAGGGTGAGAATGTTTGGTGAAACGAGGATTCGAACCCGCAACCCTCATATTACAAGTCAAGCGCCCCAACCATCTGGCCGTGCTGGGCAAAAGTAGAAGAAATTATTACCCGTCTTGGATGTTCTAAATCCCTGGTCTCAATTTATTTAATTTTTGCGTAGGAAAAGGAAGTTACATTACCATTACGCTTATCAACAGCGACCAGTTTTCAGTGCTATTACACTACCTACCCAACATCAAACAATATAGAAAAAAAATGTAATAGTTTTGATACATGCGTTCCCTTGCAACTGTACAACAGCTGTAAAGCATGGCCAAGCGCGTAAGGCGTACGACTCGTAATCCGAGGGTCGCGGGTTCGTGCCGAAGTCGGGCCAAACATGCTCGCCCTCCCAGCTGTGGGGGTGTTATAATGTTACGTTCAATCCCACTATTCGTTGGTAAAAGAGTAGCCCAATAGTTGGCGGTGGGTGGTGATGACTAGCTGCCTTCCCTTTATCTTACACTGCTAAATTAGGGACGGCTAGCACAGATAGCCCTCGAGTAGCTTTGTGCGAAATTCCGAAAACAACGTACTTAGTCGTCTGTATCGTCTGGAATTAACTCAGTGGAAAATCTCCACGCGATGGAATCAATACAAGGAAAATAAAGGCATAAAAAGTTGTTTTTTTTTTTTTATACAGTTAGACTAATAAGTTTATACTCATACGACCAGGTTAAAAATCATGTCTATGAGGGTGGAGAATGAGAAAGTATTGGTGAATATAAAGTGTTAGGAACATTAAAAAAACAAAGAGAAAGAAACGAAAGACAATAAAACCTTGACCCCTTAGATGAAACAGTATAATAACCTAACTTACTAATTATAAACTTTCAAAATGTTTCCCGCTGGTATAGCGTTAAGTCTTCGGATTTACCCCCTAAAATCAGGGTTTCGATTCCCTCTCGACTGACTCAACAGATAGCCCGATGTGGTTTTGCTATAAGAAAACACACACATTTTCGAAATACTTCGTTTTATGTTTCATTATATTTAGTTCCTCGAAGCAGTAACATTAAATTGAATACAGCTTTCGTGTAACCAACTAACTGAGTGGAAAATTTCCACGTGATGATGTCAGTAAAGTTGAAAATGACGAGAGGAAAACTCAAACATTTATTTTTATTTTTGAGAGTACCAAAGTAATATTATCAAACTCTACGTCACCACGCGTCTTCTTGAAAAAAACACGTTGACAAGGAAAAAAAAAATTAATATGGGAATTCACGAGCCGGGTTCGAAACTACACTACACCGCACAATATTCATCAAACTTTAAGCCATTGATACGTTATAAAAGTGACAGCCAATTACTTAGCGTGTATGGTAGGTATAGGGGTGCTACTAACAGGCTTTCTGTTTCTCTGATCAAATGTGGCTGATAGTCTTACTAGATTTGTCATTAACATAAATATGTACAAATTATAAAGATCTTTATCAATGGGAATCAAATAATAATTATGGGCCTTTAAACTCTAAGTTTGAATAAGTTAGTATTAACATTACAAGTAAGAAAAATAACTGAAACATGAACAAAATATTAATCAGAAATATCATGCTTGTACAATGTAAGAAAGTACAAGCTTTAGTAATGTAAAGTGAGTTTCTAAAACATAAGTTCGTGAAATACAAAATCACATAACATTTCTGAAAGAATATATCAAGGCAACTCGTGCTAGGTGAGAAACGTTACAGTTGTCAGTAAACATGTCGAAGTACTTCATCTACACCCCTCAGGCTTATGCGATAATGGACTCGTTCGTTGCCCGCTAGGCTACTCGTAGTAACACATTGCCAACGATTCGAAAGGCGCGACAAGACACAACATTGGGTGACGAGAAGGGTGAGTTTCTTTGGAAAGGCTGTAGTTCCTATTTACAGTTCTGGAAAATGTTACTTAATATTCTCAGTATTTTTGTTGTTATATATCTTTGTAAGTAAGGTAGTAACTTCATATGATCCCTATCAACCCATGTTGTCTCGTGTTATTATTATTATTACTGCACATATTAGTTTAGCTTTAGACGTATCGTAACTTTTAAAACTATACGAGATCCTGTCCCTGATATTACTAGAACCAAGTCTTCTTACAAGGAACTCTATCCTTGAAAGAAACTGTTTTTCGATGTAAATATGCAGTAGATATACGCTAAAAAAAATCAAGTTAAAATGTTTCTGTTTATGCAGGTGTGTCTTCTTTAAGAGTCTTATATTAATCATATCCGTTATTATGACTGTTTTAATATAAAACATGGTTTGTTCGTGTGTTGCTTCATTAACTGAGCTTTGGCGCTTTATCTTTCAAAGAAACAAATATTCTGAATTTGAGATATTCGGACCAGTAGTACTTTTATTGTTTGAGTCGTGTGAATTTATTTAGAAATTACGTCATTTGCTCACAAAAACGAGCTCAAATGCAATTTCAAGAGTAATGCATAAAATAACACTAATATATTTATAATTTAAGCTAATTAGAACGTGTAATTTCCCGTAAAACGTGCTAGGACACTTAAACTGGTTATAACGCACGTGATTTCATTCTCTCTCTCGTTTTTTTTTAACATACAGCTGTGAACAAATTTCGGTACATATGCTTCGTATTATTGTATAGTTAATACAAGGGATTTTAGAAAACTGCTACTATCCAGATAAGTAGGACTGTGGCTGTGAGAAAAGCTTTCAGGCTTAAGTCATGTATATTTCATTGCTATTATTCTGTACTTTTGCAAATATTAATATACATTGAGTTTCGCGAAGTATGTGGTGTCGCACGTGCGATAAATGGTTTTAACAAGTGTAAATTTTGAATATTTTGCAGACATTAAAATCTGACATAGAACCAAAATTATCATGAACCATAATAGGGGGTCACAAGGAACTGCACAAAATCTTAATAGAACATTCGGGCAGAAGAGCACCTTAAAAAGTAGATTCTGTTCAAACAGCACTTTAAAACCTGTACTGGCTGGATAGTTAAGGCACTCGACTCGTATTCTGAGGGTCGCGGATTCGAATCCCCGTCACACCAAGCATACTCGCAGCCGTTGGGGCGTCATAATGTGACAGTCAATCCCACTATTCGTTGGTAAAAGAGTAGACCAAGAGTTGGCGGTGGGTGGCAATAACTAGCTGCCTTCCTTCTAGTCTTAAACTGCTAAATGAGGGACAGTTAGTGCAGATAGCCCTGGTATAGCTTTATGCGAAATTCAGCCCAAACAACTCAAAACCTGTACTGTTGTCAAAAATGCACAAAGAAGCAAGCATGTTAGATTCACAAAGAAAATAAAATCCAATAAAAAAGGCCCGCTTATAATTATTATTATTTCCTTGACAGCTTACAACAGCCTTGGTATACTGCACCCAAACCTTTTGTAGAATACTAAATAAAGTCATATTGGTATTATTTAAAAGTTGATTTAGTTATTCACTAGTTTACATAAGCTAAAAACATCGTAATTCTAATGTAAACAATGTTGTCATTACCTCTTGAAGTTGTCCCCCGCAGGTACAGCGGTAAGTCTACGGAATTTACAACGCTGGACTTGGCAGATAGTCTGATGTGGTTTTGCTATTAGAACACGCACACAATTCTTGAAGTTGGCTTGTTACGTGGTGTTGCGTTAAAAACTTAAGCACAGAGTGAATCAGGAATTATCAGCCAGTAACACATGATCATCATATAATTAAGATACAGAGATACTCAATTGTCTTGTAAACAAGTGGTGTTTTTAGGAAGATGACCCTTATATATGAAGTAAATAAGTAAAAAACAAAGAGGGAATCCTTACAGCCGCGACATGTGTAAAACTTGTGGGAAGTATTAGAATAAATTAATGTATGATACTTTTGTTCCTGTTTTATTAGCTATAATTTTGTGCGCCGGCAATACCAAGCCTGAGGCGTGTGTATACACGATGCAATTTTATAGGCGCTTGGGGGAAGGGGTTGTATTTCTTAGTCTTGGCATATACTTGGTCATTGTTATGCATTAAATATATATAGAATTAGTTACATAGAAACTATAAATGCTCACTACATCCTCAAACAAATCTAAGACAATCTCCAGCTGCAGTTTAACATTTTGCATCTCGAGCTAATGTAATCAAATAGCCAATAGCTACAGTAAATCATCACGAACCATAACATCTAGGTGCTAGCTATGTTTTTATCATTATAATTTATAAAGTTATCTGCCATGTAAAGTAATAGTTTGCCCATAGTTGTGCATGAAAAAAAAACACCAGCAAACAAATTAAAAAAAAAAGGGAATATAAAATCTTGCATATAGGGGGATCGTGAAACAGGGCTGGAGATATTGTAGACATTATGTACTCAAATTACAAATCCTTATTTTGGCTACATGTTGTTACCTAGAATTACTTCTGGTGGAGTTAAAATAAGGATTGCTAGTTTCACTGAATAATATCTACAGTATCAACTCCAGCCTTGTTTCCTTACTTTTTAATACATCACTATTTGCAGGTTTTTAAATTACCAGTTTTTTCTTTCTTTCTTGTGTGTATGTACAAGAGATGAAAAAATCATAAACCTCGTCGTCCATTGCACAAATACATCTGCTGGTAATAATAATTATATATTTTGATTATTAAAACTCGGTAACTCATCAGTATACCTGCAAGTTAAAACTAATCAATCTGACTTTATAAAAGCTGTTTATGAATTACTTGTAATTATTATTAAAATTTTACATAAGGTAAGGTTACATCAAGCTAATGTGTATAGAGATTTACACGTTGTTTTCCTCAGTTGCATTTTTCAAAATCAAGTGAGCTTCATTAAGTTTATTTTCGTACACCGTGTTAACATACGTAAAATTTCAAGTTTCCATTTAAAATTAAAGAACCAAGCCCGCATTAAATCTTTAGTTACATCCGTATTTCTAATACTTAAAATGTACGAGAAACGCCACATGCGAAAACAAAGCTTTACTTTTTTTAACTTCTGGTCCAGAATATTCATGTAACTTTTCGTGTAGCATAATTTCCATTGTGATTGTTAGGCCTAAGAGTTTTTCAGCAATACGCCAGCTTTCGACATTCAACACAATTTTGTTGCGAATGTTAGGCCTAAACGTTTTTTACGTCATCAACTTACGGCTTTCATTGCTGTCATTTTCTTCGCAAATGTTGTAGGTCCAGTGACAATCAGTGCTTCGTCGACATTTTTATGTTACATGTGCAATGAGCTTTTCACATTTGGGTCATTCTCGGGGCTAAGTATTTCTACTATGGAACAAGAGACATACTGGGGCAGTAACAGTTGAGTGCCCTGCGGCAGACAAAGAAAAAAACCATAAAGGTTTGAAATGATATATTGTATGCACCTTTAATTATAAATCTGAATTTAAAAAAAAGAAAAAATATGGATAACGTCATTTTTAAGTATAATGTGATTTTTGTTATCACAAATGCACTCTAATTTCTATTGACAGTTTGCAACACTTTCGTAATTCAAGAAAATAAATAAATATATAAGGCTATTATGCCGGACTAAGAAAATGTATTTTTTAAAATCGTCAGTTGTCCCATGTATATCTGATATTATTGTGGTTTTGTACATTTGCCAATACTAGTATATATGTGTCTGTGTTAACATTGTAGCACATGCGTTAACTGTTACCGCTGTCAGTACTCATTGTAACATTTTAATTCGGGCGTTATTCAATATACATTGTATTGTAACGCCATTATATATTACATTGTAGCACCTTTTAGTATCTTTTATCATGTCCATTTTTTTTAAATTCTTTAACATTGTGTCATTCTTTGATATTTTCATCGATTTTATTAGTGTTCATTATCAGAGCAAGCTACCTACAAAAAAATTGGAAATAAAAATGTCCACAGTAATTAAAGTATTAATTATTATAACTAACTTGATACTTGTATATTTTTTTTGTTATTTTCTTCTCCATTGACCCTGTAACACTTACTAGCTATAATTCTTTTCTCTTGACATTTGTCTTCCTGGTCACTATGTAGACTGACATCTTTACCATCTGTGTTTTGTCTGTTTATGTTATACCACTGTTACTGTCACCGTTTACTCATCTGTAGACATTGTAGCGCCTTTACTACAGTAAAACCTGTATAAGCCGGAAACTGCATAGGGCGGAAACCTGTACAAACTGGAAATATCAAAATTTTGCAGCGTTAAGATTTTTCCTATAAAAGGCTCTCTATATGGCGGAACCTGTGTAACGCGGATGGAAAACTATCTTTCACCTACCTCATCTATCAATAAGTAGGATTAGAATCTGAGTAAGGCGGAAAAAATGTTTTTAATTAAATATTAATTTGTTATTTAATTAACAATATCTTTAAATATTAATAAATTCTTGTTTAATTAATAATTATTTAAATTTATCGGACATTTTGTTACAGTAATTATTGGTTAAGTATATTCTGTTCTTTTTTCTGCCGTCATTATTTTTGTAATTAAATTAAGCAAAAGAATGGAACAATAAATATTTTACTTTCCATAGATAATGTACCTTGTTACCCAAAAGTTCAACTTTCAAATGTTCGTTTAGTCTTTCTACCTCCATGTACAACATCAGTTCTACAGCCACTAGATAATGGAATTATACAGTGTATAAAATTGAAATAAAGAAAACTGATGCTTCAGCATATTTTTACAAACATGCACGACTGTAAGAGAGTAGCTGAATGACCATGAAAACTGACGTGTTAGATGCAATTGCATTTTTAAGTTATTCAATCAAGTGCGTAATAAAGTTCTTTCGAAGCTTTGGATTTATTCTTGATAATGGCGGAGATTGAGGAAAAGTTTGTTGTGACGATTCTAGTGAAATCCAAACTCTGAGAAGATTGAGGTAGATGATTCTGTGAATGCAGAAAATTTTGTGAACGTTGATAAGAATGTTTTAAGATAAACTGATGAAATTGATTTAAAATCTATAGTAGAATCGCAAGATGGTAACAGTGTGAGAGATTCAGAAGACGAACAAAATGGAAAAGATAATGAGGAAATAGAAAATCCTACTTCATCGCAAGTGTTAAGTTATACTGATGCTAGCAAGTTGTATGCAAAAATGAAGGGAAAAATGAACTTCATGAAAAGGCTGTAGAACTGGCATTTTTAACCGCATGAAATAGCCCATTAAAAAAATGAAACTGTTGAAATTGGACACTTTCTTCAAATATATTTAAGATTTTGTGTGTTTATTTATATTTTGAATGTCTAGTTGTGTTCGTATTCTAATAAATATAGCTTAAACAGTATAATAACTTTATTCACAAACGTCTCACTTCTCTTGAGTCAAGCAAGTATAACTTTCCGCTGAATAATTATATATAATTAAGGAAATGCATGTTCAGTATGTTAAGCTGGAAAACCTCCTTAAGCCGGAAATTGTTTCGGCCCCGTGCGATTTCACCTTAGACAGGTTTTACTGTATATGTTTTGTTTGTAGACGTATACCACTGTTACTGTTTTAATTTCTTCATCTCTTGAAACTATAACTTTGTTATTATCACATTTGTCCATCTGTTGATATTGTAGAACTTTCGAATTAACCTTGGCTTCATTTTCTCCATTAACATTGTACACCAACTGTACTGCCTCCAGTTATTTTCTTTGAACAATTATAGTATTTGTCGTCTAATTGTTTTATATTTTATCATTGTGGTATCTTTGCTGTCTCCCGTTCACCCTCCTTGAACTTTTGTCATAGTTTAATTTGTATTTTTTATTGTTAATGGCAGTAGATACTGTGGAGTTCGTCCTCTCTATCATTTTGTTTTCCAAGTATTCTACGTAGCGTCATGAATATTTCTCCCATTGACTTCTACTACTTCCCCTTGTCAGCTCCTTGTAGGGCTGTGGATATGGTAGCAGCCCATCTGAACATTCCCTTGAAGAAAAAGTTCATCAACACATGGAAGGGGGAACAACTAAAACCTGAATTTTTAAAAGTAAGTATTTTGTGTATGAGGGTCCATATGCAGTGTATGAGATTGTAATATTAAAATTGAAAGGAACGCGTGTTATCGGCAACATGGTGCAAGAAGCGGAATATTATATTGCTTACAATGACATTGACAGGTTGTAAATGGTACATCATGATGTATTATGTGACAGAAAATTATCAAGGAGGAAATGGAGGATCAATAGCTCCTAAAACCCTTAATTTGAGCTATGTATGTCTCGTGTCTGGAAGTGTACTATGAAAAACTTGGGAACTACCATGTAATGTAATGATGCTTTGTGTCATGTTAGCGGTGTATTCTGGATTTCATATTCATTTTGATGAATTACAACACTCTAAATGCTTTAATTTCAAACCAAAAACTACTTTTATTCTTCTGTCAGATCTTAACAGAGTTAATTAAGAGTATATGGTAAGAACACCATTTATTCACTAGGTGTATTTACATGAAATAATGGCTGTAAAAGTATGAAAGATATACTGAACATCACCAATTCGGAAGCGTTTAGAAATCTAATTTGTATTAGACATTTTCAACAAAAGCCTCATTATACTCGTGAAATGTAGTGGGATTGAATATCGCGATAATACATTGTCTAGCAAAAGACCGTTTAGAACCACTGAAATGGCTGTATTTAGCCGGTGGTGGCGTATCGAGCATAACATGACGTTCATTTTTGACTTTCCAGAGACACATTTATCGAAGATAGGTAATAGCGCCTCTACCAACTTATGAAGAAAGCACCCAAGTTTTCAAACGAATTATGAGGCTAAATGCGATGGTTTATTGATAGTAACCTAACAAGTTTTAATGTGTGTTTTCCGGGATAAAATATTGTTTGTAAGATAAATAACCAGATTTTATAAATCCGATGTTGACAGTTTGTTGAAATATATATTTATCGTTCAAATAAAATTATTTTTACTTTCCTTTCAGCTAAACCCGACGCACACGGTGCCAACGATTAATGACAGTGGTTTTGTCCTATGGGAAAGGTAAGTTCGAGTTACTTCTGAGACTCAACAAGCATTTCATTGCAGAAAATCTGAGGTTTTTAACTTTTTAAAACGTCTACAATAAACATAACCCCTAGTGGCATATTTGTGAACTTGTACTGCTTGAAACTGGGCCGAGAATAGATACCCTATTGTGTTCTCAAGACAGTTGGTAAGGGTATTAGCACTTTAATTGAAATAAAACAGAACAATGTTTCTACCTGAAACCTGTTAACAGGTCAACAAAGAGCATAACGAGATACCCTGTTGTGTACCTTTAGCTTAACTACGAACAAAAAACGTAAAACGTGAAAATTGTGGACTACCATAACTGTGGAATTTAAAGTTCTCCACTCTCGGAGGGTCGCGTTTTTCCACGCTATAATGGAAACTTTCAAAACACACAACTGCTTTGTTTATTTGTTTTTGAATTTCGCGCAAAGCTACACGAGGGCTATCTGCGCTAGCCGTTCCTAATTTAGCAGTGTAAAATTAGAGGGAAGGCATCTAGTCATGACCACCCACGCCAACGAATAGTGGAATATACCGCAACATTATAATGCCCCCACGTTTGAAAGTGCGAGGATGTTTGGTGTGACAGGGGATCCGAACCCGCGACCTTCAAATTACGAGTCGAATGCCTTAACTACCTGGCCATGCTGGATCCCACAGAACTGCTCAACTTAAGGTTTCTGGTATCCATACTTCTGTTTGTTGTAGTTGTGTATATCACGTTACCGAGGCGACAGTGTATTAGCTTTATTGATCACCTTTGTCTGCGTTGAAAGTGTTAAAATTCGGATGTCGATTCATTCATGGATTAGAATAAAATTGTAGTTAAAGGTGACACGTCATAGCTTATAAGCCGTTGTTATTGTTTTATAATTTTTTTTTTAGCCTGAATTTTGAAAGGTAAACATTTAGAGGAAGGTATTTAGGCGTCGTAAAAGCTACAGGTATAGTTAATCCCTTCGTGTGCAAATCTGCATACCACGCCATGTGCAAGATATTCGCAAATTTTTGCAGCAGGTCATTCAAAATGATGCGTGCTGCATGTGATGTCAACAGCAATTAAAGGCTTAAGTTATATAGAACTGCGATCGTGCCTCTCGTGAAAAAAAAAATTGTATAGCTGTTATTACTAACTTTCAGGTCAGCCCATTTCTAATTTTGTAACAATAGTCGTTTTCTCAGAGTCGTCTCCAGTTACAATATTCAAACACGTACACTGGCTTTAGTAGTATCAGCAGTTTGAGTCCCTCTTGAGGTTTGTGAGATGATGACTGTAAGATAAAGTTGGTATTCGTGTTTAAATACAGTTCTTAATGGGTATATTTCCCCCCTTTTTCACTGAAAAAGGGTTTTTATCCATTATGAAATTTTGTTGTTTTCTTCTGCATTAGTCGGGCTATAATTACGTATCTAGCTGATCTGTACGGTAAGGATGACGTTTTCTATCCGTCCAATCACCGGAAGAGGGCAGTAGTAGATCGTATGCTGTATTTTGATATGGGATCCTTATATAGGGCTATCGTCGATTTTCAGGTTTGTAAATGAATTTTTTAATTTAAATACTTTGAAAGATATATAAACATGTCAAATATACATACACGTCTTCTCTGTTTCTTCGTTTCTATTTAAACTTCCATTCATAAGCCTAAAACCGTAGATAGTCGTCTGTGTTGCGTATTTTAAGATTAACACCCCCGAAAAAATAGTTCTGATTTATACTGGGACATAAAAAGAAAACGTGTATCTATAGTTTTCAGTGCCATTACACCCAATTATTTATATAATACACTTTAGATAGAGCCAGACGTAATATATTTTATTGTAAAACATCTTTAATATTATGATGTCCACCAAAAATACAGTTGCTTAATTTTAAGGTGTCAGTTCACAAATAAACACAATGTTGTGAAGTTTTAATCTTGTACAATTTTTTGTTACTACACATTTCAGATCCCTAGAATGTTTCGAGGTGAGGAGCCGGATTCCGGTAAAGAAAGGGTTTTGTTAGAAAAACTATCCTTTTTAGAACAGTTTCTCACCGACCATCCGTACGTAGCAGGTGAGAATCTCACCATTGCGGATCTCTCGATCCTAGCAAGCGTGACGTTTCTAGAGGTAAGATCAACTGTACAGTTAAATTCCACAGGTATAGTGATTATTGTTGCTTAAGATCTTGGAGGAAACAGTTTCTAAAGTAGCGAAAAAAAAAGAAAAGAGTCCAGGATTATGATGATAGAAAAGTGTCTAAGGTCCTAATGGTAATTGAGTGTTTAGGGGTTTGTAAGAGGAAATACATGTTTTATAATTACAGATGTCTAGAATTTTTCTAGAAGTGAAGTATCTAAAGTAACGACGGTTAAGGATATTTTGTGGCAGCAAAGTGCCCAAAATTATGATAGTTATTTAACTGTTTGATTTGCTGGTGAAAAAGTGTCTAAAATAATGATAGTAATTGTCTTGGATTTTCTGGCAGTAATGACGCCTATGACATAGAGTCGCTTGTTTACTATTACTCTGGTACCGAAGTGATTGAAGCTATGACGATTAAAGATTTTGTGTGTGTGGTGGTAAAGTGTCTGGTAGTTAGGGCGCGCGACTCGGGCTCGAATCTCGGTCACCGAATATGCTGGCCCTTTCAGCCGTGGGTGCGTTATAATGTTTACCGTTGATACCATTGTTTATTGGTGAAAGAGTAGTCCAACAGCTGGTGGTGAGACGTGCTGACTAGTCTATGACTGCTAAATTAGGGATGGCTACCGCAGATAGCCCTCGTGCAGCTTTGTGCAAAATTCAAAATAAAAAAACAAGGAAGGTGCCCAAAATCAACTGTTCAAGGTCATGGCCCTTAAAGGTGAAGAAAAATCAGTGATTATACAATATAATGCATTGTATAAACCTGATTCGAACAATATTGGTATTATTTTCTACATGATTAAAAATGGTCATGGAGGAAGGAAGAGGTCCGCTAAGTACCTGACCTTGCCAGGTTGCCCAACCCAGAATAGATGCCCAAAGTACTAATGGTAACAGTCTAGAAGTTGGTAGAAACACACTGCTGGCCAAGATCTTAAGGCCAATGAACATAAAGTAAAAATATACATTTTGCGTTGTTAGACTCAACCAATTACTTGAGTAGAGCTTCGAAAGACGAAAAGGGAAAATAAAAATAAACTTTTTTAGCATTTAATAGGGAAAATGTGAACACTATGAAATTAGCCTAAATACTAGCTGGTCAAAAGTTTAAGACCATACCAAACAGAAGTCCTAAACAGGGTAGGAAATGCCCAAGATGAGCTCTCAGTAGTGAGTTGCACGGCCGTCATTGCGAATAACTGCAAACATTTGCTTTGGCATGGTCGATATAAGCGTTTGCAGAAGGCTGGCTGGAATGTTATTCCCAGTGGTGAAGATGACTTCACGAAGATCATGCACTGTTTGGAATTGACGTTCATTTCTATAGACTTCCTTGCCATCCACCCCCAAACATTTTCAATGGGGTTCAGTTTGGGCAAACACGCTGGTTGGTCCAAAAGAATCGCGTTATTCGCCATGAAGAAGTCCTTAGTCCTGCGGGCATTGTGGATTGCAGCGTTGTCCTGCTGAAAGATCCAGTCATTTCCACACAAGCGAGGGCTTTCATTCAATAAGGATGCTCTCTCCAACATGCCAATGTAGCCAGCTGCTGTTTGACGTCCCTGTATAACTTGAAGCTCCATTGTTCCATGGAAGGGGATTGCACCCCAGATCATGATGGAACCTCCTCCACTGTGTAGTGTAGAAAATGTTTCCGGTGGGATATCCTTATCGTGCCAGTAACGTTGGAAGCCATCCAGGTTAAATTTTTTGTCATCAGAGAACAAAACCTTTGTCCACTTTTCTACGTCCCATGTTTGTACTTCTCAGCAAAGTTCAACCGAGCTGTTTCGTGGTGTGGAAGCAGGCATGGCGTTTGAAGACGTTTACGGTTTTTAAAGCCTTTCTCTCGTAGATACCGTCTTATTGTTCTTGAGCTGCATTCTGCGTCCGTAAGGGCCTTAAACTGGTTCGACGATCGGCTGGTGTCTTGCCGGGCAACTCGTCGAATCCTCCTGCTCAACGCCGGCGAAATTTTCTTGGGCCGACCACTTGAAATTCTCGTTCCGTATCCCTCAGGGTCTTTTAAGAAATTTGCAACAGCGATGGCACGTTGAGAGAGACCTTGCTTTTGCAGCTTGACAATTCTGCCACTTTCAAACTCTGTCAACTTTTTATCCTTTGCTATGTTTTTACCCAATGTAACACAGGAGATGTCAGTGGGAGATGTTATCAACGCTAATGCTTGAACACAAATGACTAAATTTCGTTACGTGTTTACCGATTAACGCTTCGTTTCAGTATGGTCTTAAACTTTTAACCAGCTAGTATGTAGGCTAATTTCAGTGTTCACATTTTCCCTATTAAATGTTAAAAAGTTTTTTATTTTTATTTTCCTTTTTTTTATTTTCATCTTTCGAAGCTCTACTCAAATAAGTGGTTGAGTCTAACAACGCAAAATACATATTTTTTCTTTATGTTCATTGGTTTCAAGATTTTGTCCAGCAGTATATGTGTAGGTGATGATGGTACAAAGCTATCTAGGATTTTGGTGATATAGCAAAGTGGTTAAAATCATTGCTGCAAATGTTTTCAATTTTGGTCATTATAGCAAAAGGTGCTCTGTAGTTACGGATAACAATATCGGTGTGTTTTATTTTATTAATTCTTTGTAAGTGCATATGGAACGTAGGCTCAAGTGATTAGATGATGTCCGTTGTTGAATAATGTAGAAACAGAATGTCTATAGATATCACTTTATTTGTAATTTTTGTATTTTTATTAACATTGTTTGAGGCGTTACTACTACAGAGTCTCCGCAGTTTTCATGTCTTTTTAATACGTATTTCTAGAATAACTGACGTTCTATGTTTAGTAGTTATTTATCAACTGCTACTGGGTACTTCAAAGTTGTGTGTAAAGGTTTCCTTTCATTCTCAAGCGACCCAGATTTTCCTTTTTAACACACTAGGCTATCGACTACACACTAAGTACTTTCCCCAAAATTGAAGCATGGCTGCAGAGGCTAAAGAAAGAACTTTCATATTATCAAGAACGAAACCAAGATCCGATTGAAGAAGGAAAACTCATGCTTTCAGAGAGAAAATAATGGCTTAGTTTCTCTTATCAAAACAAAGTTGAGCTTGAAATGCAGATAATTAAAATATTAAATATTAGACTGAGAATAAGAAAAATTGTGATAATTAGTTTAAATTTGTTTAAATTCGATATTTGAATCTTAAATTTATTTTTCTGCATCTTGTCAATAAATACTGATCTTATTTTGTAACGGTATAATGTGGTTATTGTTAAGTTTAATTAAAAAATACACTCAACAAAAAAGTAGCAAGTTTTTTATGCTGAAGGTATCATTAGAAGGTACCGTTTAAAATACGAGGAATTATTATTGACAGAATGAAAATATGATTTCTTTATCCTTTGCGATTCAAATTTTAATAAGACTTGTGTCAAAATTCGTAAACTTCGACCTAAGGGCAGTAAGTCTAAGGATTTGTGATGGCTAAATATCAGGTTTGGATACTTGTAATGGGCAGAGCTTGGATAGTTAATTATATAGCCTTGTGCCTATTAACAAACAAACAAAACGGAACTATTTGGCCTAGTATTTATCGTGTCCGGACTGTGAATTCGAGGGTTCACGGATTGCATCCCATGGTTGTAAAATCACTCTCCCAGTGTGGTGCTGTAACTTTCATTATAAGTGATGTTTAAATTACACCATTCGATTAGATTAGCTACAGAGTTGGCGGTGAGTGCTCTTATCTAGCTGCATTCCCTCTAGCCTGTCAGTTCAGAATTTGTGATAGCTACCACAGATTTGAGTAGATTTGCACTAATATCCCAAACAAATAATCAACCTGTAAGAAATATTTTGATTTAGTAACATTACCAACAAATCAAAGAAATGTACGTTTTTATGGTGATAAAAAGGTGAATAGAGACCGGTGTTCACAAAACAAAGTATAAACCGTTGGTAATACTGTCTTGAATTTCTTATATTTTATTTTGTCAAAACTGTTGATCAGATAGTTGTAGTTTTACCTCGAAGAACTTTACAATAGCAAACTTTCATAGCAAAGTCAGAATATATAATAATGTTGTTGTCCCATAATTTCATATTTGTACGTGCTCGCATCCAGAATTCACTTATTAAAACTGCTTAATGAGTATCGCTCGTTTAATAACGAATCATAAGAGAAACTACACTTTAACCTGTTCCTACGATACGTACAAATTATAAATTTTATGAAAATGGAATAATTCACCTACCTTTTGTTTGTCGTTGGCCCTGTATGATTCTGCAATCCACTAGAAAATTGCCCACAGGAATGTGGTTTGGACCACACTGGATTAAAAGTACATGACTTTGAAACACTTAGTGTGATTGTTTTACTACTGTACTGGCCTATATATTTAAGCTCTTTTATGGCATGTTTTATTATTACTCATTTCATAGAGTACGTACAGAAATAAAACTCTGTGAGCAGATGATCCTTTGTCTCCTAATGTTGGTAAACAGAGCTCTACAATAAAAAAAATAGTGTCCTTTCCACAATGGTAAAGATATCTAGGACGTGGTCTTCTGAGTTACTAGATAACAAGGAAAATAAACGTTGGTTTTATAACTACACACATAAACTTGAATGAATGATTATCCATTCAACGACATCTACAGTTAGCTTTGTCGATAGAGGAAACGACTGCGTAATTCGTGGACACAAAAATACAGAAATTTCTGTCATAATTATACCATTTTTTCATATTATGTATGAAAACTGAATAACGTTATTAGTTAGTTTTCATACATAATGTGAAAAAATTGCTATTGAGCCTGGATTATTTTATAGATGTTCTAGTGTACAATGTTTGTGCATTTAGCGCCATCTATGTAACGTTTTGCATAATAGTTTCAAACATCACACAACAACAAAGTATAGTTGAAACGCTATTAATATTATATACCTTTTCTCCACAGAAATCCGTTAAGGATAAATAAATAATCATTATGTGGTTTAAGTTAGACCCATTTTTATTACATCACATACCCAGCATTCCTGTATACTTATTTGTGAAAGGGTCATAACTTTAGATTGAATGAACGTGTTTAAAATACCCCTTTTCTCGTTTTCATAATAAATGCATTTTTAAATATGTAGGAAACGTTTTGTTCGTTATAATCTCTGATACGTGGAAAAATAGTGAAAATGCATTTTTTTTTCAAATGCGCTGAAATTTACAAAACTGTTTTGTTAAAATATATGGTATTTTAAACCAGTCGGCATGACTGTTTATACAATGCATTTTTTTCTCGTATTTTGCTCATGCGAGGAATATTTATAATTGCGAACGATATGAAGAGAAACCAGACAAAAACCTCCGCCACCTATATAACTATTCTTAACTAAAATAGGTATATTGACTATTACGATTATAACACTAACTACGTATTAATATTTGGAGTTTATTGAACGACGACTTACGCCGAACGACCTGTACCTAGGCAAGCTAATTTCAGGGCCATCTTGGCTTCATTTTAAAGGGAAAATAAACATTAAACGCCAGGGTAAGGTTTTGTTAAAATGAATCGTTAGTGAATTGTGTTATTTTTGAGAAAAAACAAACTTAATTATAAAGTCACATAATTTGTCTCTAAAGATGATAAAATAGATTATTATAATTGTGAAATTTTATAAGATCACCACGATAGTTCAGCTAGTGAACTGAAAATCTAAAGTAATGAGGCGCAAGTGGATTTATTACAAGAAGAAGAAACTACATGTATATGTATTTTTGATATGCTTATAAACTTTGTAGTGTGAATAATTTGTCGTACATACGTTTAACTTGTTCCGAAGAAATATTAATTTGAAAACAAGTGAAGTGCGTGCTGTTCATTTTTCATTGAATTTGTTATCAACACATCACAGACACCTACTGCAGAAGAATCCTTAGCTCAAGAACAACACAGTATATATTTATAGTATTAAAAAGTATAAGTAAAATAATTTTTATTTCTAGAAATGAAAAGTATTAATTGTAAATTTCGACAAGTCATATTATGATATATTGTTCAAATATTATCATGGATAGCTTCATCTGTAAAATATTCTCGTTGAAACGAACTAAACAATAGTTCTTATTGTTACCATAAATATTTACAATAATTTGTGACGAAAACCATGTAAGAACCTTTCAACTAAAGGGCTGATTAATTACAGTTCCAATAAGTAAAACTAGCCATGGGTATTTTTTTCTTCACTAGTGACGAATGGTGGGTTATATGTCCAACTATACCCCCGAAGAAATATTGGTTCAGGCCATAACCGCCGATTTTTTTATCTAACAATACTATGATAAAGGTCAGTATATGTCATCGGATGTATTATGAGTGGGAAGAATTTTCTGAATTAATAACGTATACGCTAAATTATAGATGCCCACTCCAATGATGCGATTTTGTTTTATTCCAACTGAATTTTAATGGTTCGTGCAGAAGGACAGTTGGATACAAAACTTTTCATCTATGTAGCTGCGAGATTGAACTTGGAATATAAAACTGTTTGATTTGCAGTGAAGCTACATTAGACTATCTGCTGAGTCCACCACACGGAATCAGACCCCGAATTTTAGTGCTGTACTTTGTTCCAAAAGAGACGAAAGTAATGTGTTGGATATGTTTTGTATGTAAGTTGTAAATATGAAATGTAGAAGATGAACATGTTTCGTGAACTCCAAAGCTGAAGGTCATGTGTAATGAGAAATGCATGTGAAGACCACGTGATGGAGGTAGTTCGTAAACTTAGATGTCCAAGAAGAAGCAAAGAACATGTTTCGTTTCTTCTGAAGATGGAAATAACAGATGACAATAGTTTGTGAACTTCTAAACTGAGGTCGAGTTTCATGAATAATAAGAAAATGTGTGAAAACAACGTTTTAAGTGTGGCTTAACAACGTTGTTCAATTCAACCACAGGAGTTACTAAAAACAACATATTTTGTTTCGGAATATACATATTCCATCTTCAGTTAATTTATACACTTAGCCCAAAATTATAACTGCACGTAATAATATAATGTTAAATAGAAACACGTGTATATATATATATGTAGCAAGTGAGATACTATTAAAATAAGCTTTCAGGCCCAGAATGGTCTCGTGGTTGCGTTCAACTCGTAATCTGAGGGTCGAGGCTCGAATCCCGTCGCACCAAACATGCTCGCCCTTTCAACCTTGGGGCGTAATAATATGACGATCAATTCCACTATTGGTTGGTAAAAGAGTAGCTCAAGAGTTGATAGTGGTGACGACAAGCTGCCTTCCCTCTAGTCTTACACTGCAACATTAGGGACGACTAGCGCATATAGCCCTCGAGTAGCTTTACGCGAAATTCAAAACAAACCAATAAAAATTTGTGACAGCTAGTTCAAAATGCTCTATATTAGTTTTGGACAAAATTAAATAAACAAATAATAAAAACATACTTTCGAATAAGAATACAAATGCATTATTTGTCTACTACATTATAGAATCAGCAAGATAAATCAAAGGACCTGGTGGTTAAAACGTTTGAGTCACTGATTGAGGGGTACGGGTTCGAATCTCCTGCTCACCAAACATGCTCCCACTTTCGACCGTGGGGTCTTTATAATGTACGGTCAATCCCACTATTTGTTGATAAAAGAGTAGCCAAACATTTGGCGGTGGGTGATGATGGCTAGCTGCCTTTTTTATAGTCATCCACTGCTAAATTCAAGCCAAACCAATTTCTTCAAGGCCATATTCATACAACTAAGAACACATTCGGTGTAGAATGTCCAAGAAAGTACACGAGCAGGAAACGAAGAAGAAATAGATCATAAAATAAAACTAATAAAGAAAACTGTTCAATCCACAGAAAAATAATAAATTTGAATTATTTAAAATTGGTAGACATTCAAATATCATAATTCACAGAGATATAGAAGCCACATGTTGCATCGCCAAGATTTGGGGGCCTGTTGATTTATAAGAAAATATATCATTAATTATGCAAGTAGAATTTAGACATAGTTTGTTCTCAGCGCAAAGCTACATAATACTATATACGCTTTCTTCACAAGGGGAATCGAACATCGAATTTTTTTTGCGCCACGCAATGCTAGATACGCGCTATCCACCGGCAGATCGAACCCCGAATTACAATCCTGTAAATTCATAAATCTTTCGCTGACGCAGTGGAAAACGAAATAGTTAGTTGAGCTGATTATATAACTTAATGATTGACAAATATGCCTCTAGGTGATTCATCTTTGTACTTTGCCATGTTGGAACACATTTACACCAATGTTGAAGATTATTTATGTTGAGAAAAAAAGTAACATTTCTTTCATAGAAAATGTGTTAACATAGGTTTTATCTCCTTGTTTCACCCAGTTATATTTTCTTCCAGAATCCTTTTAAGAAGGATATTCTAGAAGTCAAGTGGGGGAAGCAACTACACTTCGTCATTTGTTAGTGACAAATAGCCCTCGCTTTCATGCTGAGCAGGAAATGACGTACATGTTGGAAAGGCTTATTTGCAGTTACGAATAAGCTAAACAGTTATCACTATCGTGATGATCGGGTAGTAACGTAATACGTTCGGTACATTTTGAAAACTATATGTTGCAAAAGTATATGTGTGCTTTCTCATAGCAAAGCCACATCGGATAATCTGCTGAGCCCCCCGAGAGGAATCGAACCCCTGATTTTAGCGTTGTAAATACGGAGACTTATCGCTGTACTAGCGGAGTGCGCTGCAAAAGTAACCTTTAACTAGAAAACGTCGTACTGATGGATAAGTAATTTTTTATAGAATTTATTAATAAAAAGATACAAGACACCCAATAAAGTTACAAACAAAGAAGTACCATAAAAGTAATAACAGAATCAAAAACGTAAACACACGGCTAACGCAGATAGCCCTCGTGTAGCTTTGACCGAAATTCAAATCAAACAAACCTTTCACCTCCAGTGGTTATTCTCACAGTCTTTGTCCACTTTTAAACACTGTTATCCTACCTCCAAATAATCAATCTGTCTTTAATGTCTTTACTTTAGGTTATGTATCGACATTCAAATGTCATCAACCCTTTCATGTGTTATTTCATAGTCTCTGACATCTATAAATGCACTTGTCACAGCAATACTTGTCAAAAGTCGTAGTCACAATTTCAGATTACCTCAACTCGCTTATCACAGAAATTCTAAATACCTTAGAACATTATTATCATAGTTCCAGCATCTAAACGATATAGACTGTACACATCTGAAGTGCAAGCTGCTTATCTCCATTTTGTCATATATATACATATACATGCTGGTATGTCCTTCAACAAATTCTCGCCAGGAAATACGATAATTATTATAACCTTTTAGCTAAGGACATTGTTTATATTCTAATATAATTGTGATGATAAGTTATTTTTTAACCTTGGATTTCCTACTCTGATTCCTAATCTATCTACATGAATAAACCCTAATCCCATCTGTTCGTCAGTGTACAGGTACCGTGTGGAATGAATGTAAACTGATAACGTAGCGAGATACTTTAACAACCTAAACATTTCTTCTCGTGACTTTAATCGCTAGATGTATCCGACCTTTTTTCTCACAGTGAACACTAAAACTCGTCCATGAAAGAATTAACCATGATTTTAGGCAGCGTTCCTAGATACTTGAATGACTGGTACGTCACCATATTTTTACTTTGTCTATCTTTTGTTCTTACGTTCATACCATCTTGGATAAGATGGTATAAGGTGAGAAACATAATCAATAAACTCCCAGGGATTGACTTCCGAAACCCATTCATTGGTAACGTGTCATTGGTCATGCGACATAAGGATGCCAGAACGATAGATAACATTAACTTGTGTAAGTAGACTTAGAGCTCTAAGGCATTTATAACATGTTATTTTAGTGTGTTTTTCTGTTTAGAACATTAACTAAGTAATCGTTAATTAGACTTATTAGTGTAATTAACTTGCCGTTCCTTTCATGTTGCGCACATGCGCCACGACGCACTAGTCTGGCAGATATTGCGTGTCGAAAACACAGGAGGTTCATAACCCAGTTCGTTGGGAATTTTTGTTTTAATCATTTTTAAAGTTTTTAGTGCTGACTGAAGTGTGGAAACCATTTTTCATGACGAACATAAACTACTTGAGATATGACATTTGTTTTTTTATTTATTCTATCCGATAAGTTCGTTATGGACTTTTAATGAACATTATGAGTTTTTTTCTGTTCGTAAATAAATACTAGTTTTTTATGGGTTATTACTAATATAAGTTGTTAAACGTAAGTGGATACAAGTGTGACATGAAACAACAATTGCTATTATATTTATAAAGCTTATACAGTTGTGCTTTCTGCATTTAATTAAAAAAAACACTTCGAACTAGCATGAGATAAGGAAAGTGTTTAACATCTACAACTAAAGAGAATATTTTAATATACAAATATCACACGTGCATGTTGAAAACAAAATTGACTTACTGTTTATGAATTTGTCTCATGATGTCACGTTGCAATAAATAAAGTTTGAAACAGCTGGATATAAGGTGGTATATTTATTTATCTGCAGTGTTCGTCTGTGACAGTGAGACATGATCACGTACCACATTTATTCATAAATACTGCTCTTTAATTACGTGGGAACGTCTTTAAAAGGAACCATGTTGAAATGTGTTACATGTTTTTAATCCTGCTATATTCTAAATTAAAATATTTTTATTTTACCGTCTAGATTTTTGTTTTAAAAGAAGATAGATGTCGTTTGAACCTTACCCCGCATGTCCTTAAGACTTAAAATCTCAGAAGGAAAGTGTGATCGAGCTTTTCAACCGAGTTCGTATTGAAATGTAATGCATGTCTTGCTATCTAAGTACCTTTATAAATAAGGTCGTATATCTACTATAATATCCGTGAATAAAGGTGATCACTTTGTGACAATGTTTTAAAAGTGGATTAGTTTTTATAATGTTCAATAAAATTTCAATCTCATGTATAAAGATGTACAGAGAAATGTTGTAGTTATTTAAACTAATGTTCGTTGCTCCATCAGCAAAATTATTTTACTTTGCGTTTATTTCTATGAGAAAACTGATGTTACCATTGTAAATTAGCCCGGCATGGCCAGGTGGTTAAGGCGCTCGACTCGTAATTGGAGGGTCGCGGGTTCGAATTCCCGTCGCATCATACGTGCTAGTCCTTTCATCCGTGGGGGCGTTATAAAGTAACGGTCAATCCCACTATTCGTTGGTAAAAGAGTAGCCCAAGATATAGCGATGGGTGGTAATGACTAGCTGCCTTCCCTCTAATCTCACACTGTTAAGTTAAGGACGGCTAGCGCAGATAATACTCGTGTGGCTTTGAGCGAAATTCAAAAATAAAAAACAAATAAACAATCATTGTAAATTAATGTGCCGCCGGTTTTTAGCAAAATATTGCAAAGCTAATAACAACAAATAAATTGTTACATCACACACCTGAAAGGTCTCTGTGTTACTAAAAGAAATATGAAGGTTTCCAAATTTCATTTCATACGGAACCAATTTTGGAGGAAGTTTCTATATTAAATAAGGGTGCATGAAAAACGTTGAGAAACAATTCCTAAACATCCCGTACTGACGATTCATATTTACTTTATTTAGTATTGTTCCAAGTCACTTGTGGGTTCGCTCAATTGTTTCACAAGGAAAGGATATATCGATTCTGGAATGGGATTCGACCTTCTGTAGCGTTTTTTAAACCAGAAACTATAGAGGTAAGTAAACAAACATCGCATTCATTCCAACATTACCTTACACATATAAGGTTTAAGCAAAATATTAATATTAAGGAACTAAAAACTGTTGTTACAAAATAAGACATCATGATCAGTGGGTGGAACTGATGTAATATACGATGGATTTTTTTTGTTTCAGGTGATTCTCAGAAGTTCCACAATATTAGAAAAATCAACTGAATATTCTTTTTTGCATCCATGGCTGGGATCAGGATTGTTGACAAGGTAATTAATAAAATCAGGGCCTTAAAACCACTATTCCTACGGGGACACCAAACATACCCAGCTCATAACATTTTTCAGTTATATTGTCAATGTATTTACCCCAGATTTATATAGACCCAAGAAGATAATACATACACGAGTTATACTTTAAAGACTGACAGAAACAGTACATGTAAGCGATTATTAAGATATAAATAAGTTTAATTGTATAGAATAAATATACGCACACACATAGACATATATAATTATTTTAAAATGATACCATTGTATAATATTGTAAAAATAACTTTATAATACATTTCACAGATAAACACTGAATAGTTTTTTAGTGTTTTTTTTCTAACATTCAAAAGACATTTCTTGCAAAAATACATTAATTATGACAAATAACAAAGCCAACAATAGCTAGGTTTCTATAAATTAACATACATTATTAATATTTTGTTTTTGTAGGATGAGATTCAATGCCTATTATTATTTGTGTTTAGACCAGCCAAATACAATGCTACCTTCCATAATATTTCTTTGGTTTTAAAGTACGAACACAGGAATAACAAATGTTTAATTGTGTGTTTTATACAGCGTGTCATTCAGCTAACTCATAGTTTCTACGTCTGTGGACGTTCTATGTTTTGTTTTATAGGAGGATTTCAACACATTTTGGGGAATTTAAAGATGATTTTAAAAAATTAGAGATAATTAAGCCTACATGATAAATTTCAAATAAAAAATACATACTATGAAAACTAATTTGGATAAAAACACTGATGTCAAATACAAAAAAGGGTTACTTTCTATTACGTAAATTGTACTTTTGATTTTTTACTGTACACACGACTTGTATTGTTGACTGAAAACTTCTTTCGTGAAGAAACACTGATCGTATTGGACGTTGAATCGATATAGTCGTATCACGGCTTCACGATATAATAGTCGTATCATATCGACATACTTTTAATATATATATATATATTAAAATGTTTATCGTATTTGTTACATAGTTTCGGGAGTAAATGGAGAAGAAGACGAAAGTTGGTAACTCCTGCATTTCACTTCCGAATTCTTGAAGACTTCATTCCAATGTTCAACGAACAGAGCCAAATCTTAGTGGAAAAGTTGAGACAAGCGCAGAGCGAGAAATGGGTGGACATAGCTGAATATGTTACTCTTTGTACGTTGGACATAATTTGCGGTGAGCTTTAAATTTTCCCACTTCGGATTTGGTTTATTTTTAATTTCGCGCCAAGCTACACGAGTACTTTCCGCGAAATTAAGAAAAAACCAAACCACTTACATCTGAAAAACCTGTTACGTATTTTAGAAGAGAATAAACCGATAAACTGACTTTAACTGTGACATTATTGTAAATTTGAAAGTTTATTCTACCGGTAAAATCAATGTTAACAAAAAATAAAAATTTCGTCACAAATGTCTTTTGAAAAAAAAAAAAAAGTCGTCGGACAGTCTTTGATACAAATTACTCTAGACATTATAAAACAATTGATGATAATTATTCGTCTATAAAAAATTCAACTATATTTCAGAAAGTGCAATGGGGATAAAGATTTGTACCCAAGAAAATACAGACTCGTCCTATTTGAAATCTTTGTACGAGTAAGCATATATTTCATTTTTCTATAGTTTTGTTGGATTCAAAGGAAATGGTACAACAAAAGTAAACTGTCAAGTGAAAATGAAGTAAACTTTAGTAAATATAAGTAAAACGTAATAATACAAAACAGAAATTTACTAGAGATCGAAAAGTAAGTCACTTTTTGGGATATATCACACTCCCAACTATTGTAATGTAGGAACAATAAAAACAATTTAAGTGTAAAAAAAATACATGTTGATTTTATATGTAGATTTTTAAAATATTATGACATCCAACCCTGCCCCCCGCTAATACAGTGGTAAGTCTACTAATTTACACTGACAAAATCAGGGGTTCGATTCCTCTCGGTGGGCTCAGGAGATAGTGCGATGTGACTTTACTGTAAGAAAAACACACCCATCCAATATATTGTCCTTTACTCGTTTGTTTAATGTACATGTTGATATTACTAAAAATAGCAAAGAACTGTGAAAAGATACAGCGTTACTAAAATAATTTTTATCGTGTTTTCCTTACGTTTCTGTTCCTTACTTGGACTATTCAGAAACGGACTAGTAGTTGGACGCAGGGTCAGGAGTCCCCAGTTTCTGATACAGAAATAAAACAAAAATGGAAAAGAAAAGATACAAGTAGTGGAAACATTGTTTATTAGTTTTGTGGGATATTTCATGCTCATATTTCTCCGTGTAAGAGGTTTTTGTGCAGTTTGCAATATGCAAGATGTTTAAAGATACCGTAAACAAACTTTTTTTCCAAATTATTATGATCAAGTTAAAGTTATCAAAAACCTTTGGTGGAATCTCTTCATCGGTATCGACGGTGTGATAACTAAACTTCCCAGCCCTCTTTCTATCCCATCAGTGGGCATCGCTTGACATAACTTGAAGGAAAGAAATATAATGAATTCCCGGTTATTGGCAATGGGTTCAACCTTTATTTTTACAACGCCAGAGTTTTAACATGATAGGGTTTATTGACGAGAAAAATAAGACGAATTACGAAACTGCTGAGGTTTATATATACGTTTGACGAATATTAGTTTAAGCAGATGTTGTAGAGATATTGCTATATTTATGTTATAGAAAAATAAACAAGTTAAACTTAAGTAGGTACAGTATTTGTTTTATTTTTTACGAGAACAACGAACGATTTATGCTTACCTCGACGCACCTACTTTAAGGTTTTAGGCTTAGCACAGTAACTTCAATAATAGAACAACGAACAAACTGAATCTTACGCCACACTCGCCAATCTGAGTGAAGCTAAGAGAACACGCTGTAAAATTAATGTATAAATGACAACTTAGTTGTGAAATCCCGTGATAATATTTTCTATTCAGTAAATAGTGCATAGTATGATAATAATTTCGTTTTTCTTTACAAAGGGTTGGTGAAACATTCGTGTGTCGTATGATACGACCGTGGCTTTGGCCTGTGGTATTATTTTCACTATCTTCTTATGGGCGTCGTTTCAAAAAAGGTTTAACAGAACTACACAACTTTACCAGAACGGTAGGTAATTAGGTAAAGTTACACAATAAAGCCCAAGAGACTTAATGGTACAAATAATAAATGATAAGTAAGTACTCAAGCCTTCATATTAATTTCTTTCTTCATTAACTATGAGTTTGAGTTTTGTTAAGATTGTGAAAGAACAACAGATTACTGAAAAAAAACGTGAAAAAAAAGAAAGTGAAATGAAAATGTTATGTTTCACAACTCAGACTTTACCTTTATGTCCATATATTATTCATTATGATAAACGATTGACAACGTTTTCTATAGTTTCAGGCATTTATTCAGAATAGTTAGGCCTTAATGGTACGAAACTCTATTAAAATCCTTTATTAATTTATTAATTTTTTTGTTATTTATGTATATGTATATTACTTATGCACTTAAATCAGCATAAACGTACTTATTATATTAATTTAAAACTACATTTTGGGTGGGCCCAGGATCCATCAAACGGTCAGAAGGTGTACGCCGTAGACAAGTTCCAGGGTAGTAATAAAAGGTGATACGTTTGATGTATCCACATACAGAAACCATCGTGCAGACTAATTGGGTAAGACAAAGTTGTGAAAAACAACAACAACACGATATCTAATTCCGTTAGTCTAAACTTTAAAACAAATTAAACATACGATCCTGACTTTTAAACATAGTTATTTAACATACTCATGTGAGTATATTGCAGGTTTGAAGCAGCGTCTATAGAATAAAGATATTATGGTTAATAGGAGATTTCTGGTCTAATGTTTTAATTAATAAATTTGATGACACTTTTTTCTAGATAATTCATAATCGTAAAGCCCAGATACTGGTGATCCGAGCTTCTGGTAATGAACAGGATGATAGTAACGATAATAAATTGAAGACGAGGCAACCTTTGCTAGACCTGATGATTAACCATCATTTGAATGATCCCAGCTTAACCCTGGAAGACATTCGTGAAGAAGTGGACACTTTCATGTTTGAGGTAAAAACGTTGTAATTTGTATTCACTTTGTCCATTCCAACCTTGATCCTTTCTCTATTCATCCACCCACTACTGCCTACTTACATTTTTAATTACTCTCCAGATTTACTTTCAGTGGTCCTACCTTTCTGTTGGAAAGTGTTATTTTATTCGATAACACATTTATCCACGTTTTTATTCAATGATGCAAACTTATCCACGTGCGTGTTCAGTAACGTAAACTTATCCACGCGTTTATTCAATAACACAGGTTTATCCACGTGTTTATTCAGTAGCATGTATGTATTTACATATATATTCAAAACTGTTCACTTAGCCGTTTTGTTTCTGTAACCTACTTTCCCATGTTTATACCTAATTCACAATTTTACCAGCCTGACTTACCATTCATATAAAACCGCATGAGAATATAGTCCAGAAATCTACTATTCTTCGAAGATCATCAACCAATTCAGTGCCATAAGTTTACCTTACAAGGTGTTTAAAACACTCGCTCAACAATTGATACAACCAAACAATTTGGTACTATAAGTTTACCTTACTAATTGTTTAAAACACTCGCTCAACAATTGATACAACCAAACAACTTGGTACCATAAGTTTACCTTACTAGGTATTTAAAACACTCGCTCAACAATTGATACAACCAAACAATTTGATACTATAAGTTTACCTTACTTGGTGTTTAAAACACTCGCTCAACAATTGATACAACCAAACAATTTGGTACTATAAGTTTACCTTACTAGGTGTTTAAAATACTCATTCAACAATTGGTACAACTAAACAATTCGGTACTATAAGTTTATCTTACTATATGTTTAAAGCACACAGTCAACCAAATAATATATGTGTATAGATATATAGAAATATATATATATGTGTGTAGATATATAGCTATACATCTATTTAAACAGGGACATGACACGACTGCTATGGGAATTAGCTGGACACTTTATCTCATTGGTTTGGATTCGTTTGTTCAGAAAAAAATACAAGACGAACTGGACTCAGTGTTTGGAAATGATACCGAAAGGTCCATTACAATAGAAGACATTAAACAACTGAAATACATGGATTGTGCTTTGAAAGTACGTAGGTTAATCCATTGTTTTATTATTATTATTAATTATTCGTGTTAACAGTAGTAATAGCTTTAAATACTTTGTTTCTCTGTGTAAAATACAACTTATTATTACAGAAGTCACTTTTCTTGTTTCTTCATATCCATTAAATTTTCAACTTGAAAAGAGATTTTAAAATATTTCCCGGAAGCATAAAATTATTATTTTACCAAGTTGTCAATAATGTGCTCAAATATATAATTTTATTAATTATAATTCATTGTTATTCAGCAGAAATTAAAACTTAATTTATTTTGTTATCTTTTAAATCTGTACACAAACTTCGACCTTCTCTCCGATTCAGGAGGGTCTGCGAATTTTCCCCCCAGTTCCTTTCATCGGAAGAACATTACGAGAGGATGTTGTAGTCAGTAAGTCCAAAGTTTCATTCATCTTAATAAGTTATCACGGTTACATTCATGTTCAAGTTCTCTTTAATTTAACGAAAAGCTAACAGGGGTTTTGGATTAATAATTACATACTGCAAGGTTAACAACAATGAAATGCTGTTTGTCCAATCATAATGAGATTTTACCTGCTGTACAGTAACTGGATATTGGCCAATCGTAGTGAGGTTTCTACTTGGTTTATAGTAATAAGGTGTTGGTTAATTAACAACAAATAAGAGTTTATTTTTTAACAATAATGAAACGTGAGCTAAATGTTGCTTAATTATGAATAGATGATAAAGATTTCTTTTCAGTGATGACGAGAAAACTCTTTTGTAAAGAATATATATATAAAAACGGCTGGATTGAGAAAATTTTTATGTAGAGGAGCGAACAACGTTTCGACCTTTTTCGGTCATCGCATATTCACAAAGAAAGAAAGAGGGCACCGACCGATAGTTGACCACATGTTTGAAGGGGGGTTGTGTAACTGAGTGTAGGAATGTGGAGGGCGTGCTTGGATATTTGATTATATTTATTAATATTGGTATAATGGTGTTCCTTTGTATTGGGCTTGAGTTGTTGTATATGTAAGGCTTCTTTGATTTTGCGTTTGTTTATATATCTATATTTTTATTTAGTATTTGGGTGTTTTCTACGATTATGTCGTGTTCATTTGATTTGAAGTGTTCAAAACGTTTGAAGGTGACTTTTTGTGTTCTTTGAATCTGGTTTCCATTCTTCTACTTGTTTCTCCAATATAGAAGTCGTGTCAGTTATCACGTTGTATTTTATAAATTATGTTGGTGTGGTGTTTGTCAGTGTAGTTTTTACACAGTATAGACCTTAGTTTTGTGCCTGGTTTTTGAATAACTTTGGTATTAACCGGAAAGTCATATTTTGTTATTAGTTTTTGACAAATATTGGTTATTTTTCTGCTGATGTCGGGAATATATGGTATGCAGCAGTATACGATTTCATGATTTTTTAATTCGTGGGATATATTTACTTTTTTGGTTGATTTTTCTTTATGTCTAGGTGTGTTCGTATAATGTTTTCTACGGTTTGTGGAGGAAACTTATTGATGTTGATGAAGTATTGTTTTATTTTGTGTAATTCGTCGTTAATTTTATCCGGCGAGCATAGTTTTATGGCTGTGTTTATTTGGTTTATTGGTATGTTGAGTTTTGTTTTTGTTTCATGTCCCTAGGAATATATAGGGTGATTTTTCGGTGGATTTCTGTTTTAAATTGTGTATCGGTTCTTGTAATTTTGAGGTTAAAATATGATATTTGATTGCTTTCTTCCTGTTTACATGTGAAGTTACTATTGGAATGTATAGAGTTAATGTGAATGAAAAAATTAAGTGTGAGTTCTGTAGATGTGATTCCCGCAATCATGTCGTCTGCATATTTGTACCAGTATAGTGATGGATGTAATGCTGTGTTAATTGCTTGTGTTGTTTGCATCTTAGTTTTTCTAGTTTTTTATTGTGGCAGACCTTTTTCTCCCTGACACTCCTAGTGTTGATTTGGTTTATGTTTCGTTGTATAAGAACGTAAAACTCTGGTTTAATGCAACATGCCAGTTAATGGTCCAGGTTCATTTTATGTTTTTGTAAGTCATGCAGTTCTTTGTATTTCGTGTTCAACATGGCTTTAAGTAGTTTTTCTGTAAATTTTGGATAATGTTTGTGCATTGATTAAAATTTTTTGATAGTTTTATTTTTACAAAGTTAGGGATTAGTTGTTTCTTTCTTCCTTAAACAATTTTATTCAAAGAATTTTTTTATAAAACCGTCAACATAATTTCGCAAAACAGAAAGCTAAAAACAATCTTACAAAATGAGACATTAATTCCATTAAAAAGCTAAAACAAGACAAAAATATAAGAATTCTAAAAGCAGATAATGGAAACGCTATAGTCATAATGAACACGTATGAATACATCCAAAAAAATGAAGAACATCCTAAACAAAATACCACTAAAAATGAAAAAAAAAACACAATTTCAAAAACACTTTATTCCTACCTACGCAAGACCAACTCACGCACAACACAAATATATTGTACGGCATCCCCAAACCTCATGAACCAGATTGTCCATTACGACCAATAATGTCCACATGTGAATCGTTTACTTACAATCTTGGTAAATACATAACATGGGCATTCTCCAAATATGTAACATTAACCAGCTCATTCATCAAAGACTTTTTCAATTTCAAGTCTAATCTGAAGCCTGCAAGATAGCCTTGTAACTCTATATCCGAGAACCTCACCCATCAATAGACATTACCAGCAACCAATTAGCAACCCTCATAGATCAAGATAAACTTCATGTTCAACAACCAGAACTATATACAAACAAATGGCCTAAGGATGGGTAACCCAGTATCACCAGTTCTAGCCAATATTTTTATGTTCGCTCCTTTACATAAAAAAATTTCTCAACCCAAATCAGCCGTTTTTACATATATGAAGATTTCTTTTCCTTTTCACCAGAGGGTAACTTATTGAATTCTATGGAATTCCAGAACAAAATTCACATACCTAAATTAATTTAGATTACTGTGTGGTGAAGTGAAACGGACTCTAAACCTCATACATAACTGATGTATGGTTGGTGAACAATAATACGATGTGTTGTTTCAACGTTAATAAGAAAGGTGTTGGTTGTTAAACAACGGTCACTTAATGATTGGTCAGCAGAAGTGGTTACAATATTTTGTCTTATAAAGAATGCTAAACAAAAGTCAGTTATTTGGAGTCAAGCATAATAACAAGTTTTTTACTGGTTTTTTTTTTGGCTAAAAGTAATTAAATATTGGCTAAATAAGAATGTAGGTAAAATTATTTCAATTTTTTTTATCTAAAATGTTTAGGTTTATATCATCACGTCAAAAGTTTTTGCTTTGTTACATTTTTAAAACTTTATCACTATTTTCCCGATAGATGGTCGAAGGCCACTTAGAGATGTAACCTGTTTCAACCACTCTATCCCCTCTACGGTAGGGTGTTGTTTATTAGTCAGTCAGTAGACACTAAAATGACATCACATAAGGAACGCTTAACGCTGTAGTTTGTACTGTTGTGACTTTAGTAAAACGTACGAATTACGTGAATCACTAGGAGAATTATGCATCTACAATACAGCGAGATATATGAATTCAAAAGCAATAAATAAAATATTTGTTACTTTTAATTTTGGTTTTATTTATTCTTGATACAAAACACATTTGGGGACTCTTTGGAAGTAGAGCTATTTTTGTTTTTGTTGTTTTTAATAGATGGCTACCATATACCTCAAGGCAGTACTTGTTTTTTGAATATTTATATGCTGCACCGAAATCCAGACGTGTTTCCAAACCCGGAAACATACGATCCGGATCGTTTTCTACCTCAGCATATAACAGGGCGTCACCCATACGCTTATCTTCCTTTCTCTGCTGGTCCTAGAAACTGTATTGGTAAGTATAGATTGCAGCTATCAATATATGGTAAATAGGACTAACAACTGATTATCTCCAGTCCGTACGAGCTGTGTTAGTAGCTTCGTAACAGTTATTCATAAAAGTTATGTTGCTAACGGATCTCGCTTTTGGATATACATGAAATAATTTGAGTCGTCATTTACGTAAGGAAATCGGTTTTAGTTGTCAATAATCTGTTTAGAATTTTGCTCGTAGCTACACAATGGCTATCTGTGCTCGCCGTTCCTAATTTAGCAGTGTGAGAGTAGAGGGAAATTAGCTAGTTGTTACCACCCACCGACAACTCTTGAACTACTCTTTTACCAACTGAAAGTGGGATTGACCATCACATAATAACGTCACTACGACTGAAAGGGCGACTCTCACAATACGAGTCGTAGCCCTAACCACCTGGCCATGGCGACCCCAGATATCACAATAAACGGGATAGTTATTTGCGTTTTTAAGGATGGAAACTACAATGTAAACGTAAAAATTACACTTAAAGGAAAAAATTACCTCGTAAATGGAATGGAAAATAATAATTATAATAAAAACTTTCTGCTTCCTAGTGACCCAACATTACGCTTGAGGGATAATAACTCTTATATAGTTTCCCGTTTACAAATAAACTAACCAATTAAAACTTTAATTGAGTTTAAAATAATCATGTTTATTAAACTGTTGTCATTTCATCAATGAGATAGTACTGTCAGCGTTTCGTTTGTTTTGAATTTCGCGCAAAGCTACTCGAGGGCTACCTGTGCTAACCCGTCCCTAATTTAGCAGTGTAAGACTAGGCAGCTAGTCATCACCACCCACTGCCAACTCTTGGGCTACTCTTTTACCAATGAATAGTGGGATTGACCGTACATTATAACGCCTCCCAAGCTGAAAGGGCGAACATATTTGGTGTGACGGGGATTCGAACTCGCGACCCTCGGATTACGAGTGCCTTAACCACCTAGGTCATGGATTTGGATTCCTGTCACACCAAACATGCTCTCCCTTTCAGCCGTGGGGGCATTATAATGTGACGTTCAATCCCATTATTCGTTGATAAAAGAGTAGCCGAGGAGTTGGCGGTGGATTGTCATGACTAGCTGCTTTCACTTTTGTCTTACAATACTAAATTAGGGACAAATAGCGCAGTCAGCTTTCGTGTAGCTTTGCAGAAATCCAAAGCAAATCAAATATATTTTATTTCATGGGAAGATTATTCAATACAAGAGAAACATGGTCAGTATACTGCGTTTAATTAACAGCAGATGTTCATATGTATAAAACGAAAAATACAATATCTTGTGAGATAGCAAATTCTAATTTTTTTTGTGATTATGGTTGTGTTAATTGTTCAGTTATTGTTTCCTTCTATCGTTTAATTTGTCTGTGAATTTTAAGTTGCATTAAAACGTTAACTCACTTTCTACATAATTATTTGTAATTTGTGTAAATATATATATTTGTGTATGATGAAACTGACATCAGATTCCGTAGCAATGACGTACAGTAGAATATGTAAATTTATGATCACATGAGGATGTACTCTCGTGATCTACTCTGTGAATATACACCCTGCCAGAAGCTTCATCGAGAGAGTGTCACAAGATAGTTATTATGAGATGTAACTTTGCTGTTTGTCACTCGACGTCACTGTAATATTGAATTACCACATTTTTTTGTGGGGGGATTAGTTGTTGTTTTTTCTACTTATTTTTCCCGGTTCCATTATTTTTGCTCCCCAGTGGCATGTCTGCGGACGCACACCACTAGAAACAGGGTTTCGATATTTGTGGTGGGCAGAGCACAGACAGCCCGCTGTGTAACGTTGCGCTTAATCCCAAACAAACAAATGTAAACGAGTATATTTGCCCCCAAGTGGCACAGTCGAATGTCTATGGACTTACACACTAAAAAGAGGGTTTCGATACCCCTAGCGGGTAGAGCACAGATAGCCCATTGTGTAGCTTTGTGCTTAATTCTAAACAAACAAACAAAACCATTATTATTGATTTATTTATGGTAATTGTTCATGTAGGTATGAAAAGTCCTGGTTTGGCATTTGTTTATTGACATTGTTCTGATAAGTATTGGATACATTTTTAAATGTTATAGTGAACACATTTGTTTTGTTGTTGAAGCTTGACTGTAACGGCGTTTTCATTTTAGACCATAACAACTTCCAAATTTAAGAACGAATAATATAGGTAGGTTTAATTATCATATTTAATCATGTAGACAGGTAAGTGTAGGTTTTCACTACTTCATAGGGTCTGGCATATCCTTGTAGTTAGAAGCGGTAAACTCGTAACGTGAAAGTTCCAAATTCGAATCTCCGTCGCCGAACATGCTTGTTTCATGTGGTTGCTAATTGGGCTAACCACGCATGTGTGAAACTTCTTGGCTTATTAAACATCGGCCGGCACCAAAGTAGTTTAGATTAATGTTATAATGAGTAAATATATCATAATTGAAAGTGTAATGACAATTAATGAAATTAAAACCTATTTGTTTTTATTATGTACTTCCAGCAGAGAGCCGCAAAAATGTTTACGGTAAAAGCAGTATCTTATTACAATAATATTACTTTAAATACAAAATTCCTAAAATAATGCAAAATAATTTTGATCGCAAACACTAAAATATGCGAATCCACTCGTTCTTGTTGAGGGTACGACCCGTGTTTGATAAACAGATAAACTCCGACTATAATTTGTGTCTATGTTTTGCTTTACTAAGGACTAAACTTTACCGAACGTAAGTACTATCAGTAAATAAATGTATAATGTACGATCTGACGTTAGACATTAAAAAAAAGTTGTAGGTTTTTAATATGTGATTGTACAAAATGTATACTGAATAATGTTTATATTTATCCGTTATTTATATCCGTTCAAAATCAAGTGCGCACGCATACGTGTCTATTATAGATAGCAAATTACGAGCGCATTCTATTATTGTTGTAGATTAGCGAGGAAAACTCTGAACATGAATGAGGATATGACCATATTTATTTATTTGGCTACATTTACTAGAGTAATTCATTACCCTACGACTACGCCAGCCCTTTAGGTTTTATATACTGATATAAAATATTTTAGACACAAATATTTGAAATATTTTTTATTAATTATGGATTTTAAATATTTACAGGACAAAAGTTTGCAATGATGGAAGAGAAAGTTGTAATAGCAAATATTCTTCGCAACTTCAACGTGACTTCCTTGGACCCAAGAGACAAGATAAAAATCGACGCAGAATTGGTGCTTCGGCCTAAACAAGGATTACGGATAAGAATAGAACCTCGGGTACGAGAGTAAACCAAAAAGGAATTAAACAAAGAAATCGGTATCACTACTCTCTGTATAAGAAGAAATTTTACTAAGTTCATTCTGAACTTTTGTGTGTGTGATGGGTTGTTTGCCTTTTTCTTTTTGTTGTTTCAGATTGTTTACGGTTAAAACAATGTCTATTTACCAAAAGTAGGGTTAGCTTACCTTCTACAAGTAAACGGAACTTAGATATTGTGTTGAATTTATTTTATAAACTCTATATAATGAGATATTCTAGTTAGTGCTAAAAATTCAAAATATAATATAATATGGATTTATTAACTTTTCGTATTTGTGGTTTTAAAATTACTTAAGGTGCGGAACTTATTGTAATATATACGAAATAAAGTGTAATAACTAGAATAGTAATGTAGACTTCTTATCTTATATAAATTACTTATTACGGGTGTAAATATTACTGCGCTAGAAAGATACCAATGAAAGATGTTCGATGTTGTATTGGGAAAGTAATGACAAGCTTTTCTGAAAACAATCACTAGAAACAAAAGAGAGCAAGAACAATCGCTGCCCTCTAGTTGTAAGGACTGCTATTACATAGCAAAAAAGTCGCATCATTTATGTATAGGAATGAACAATAGTTCAAAACATTTCTTTGAAGAAAACCACAGCTATTCGTTGATTATGATTCAAATGAAAACTAGTTTTCCATAATCATGGAGATTGTTTCATCTCAATCGATATCACCACTATGGCTCTCATCTCTACAGGAAATCAAACTCCATATTTTTAGCTCTCGTGCAACTTCATAAACTTACTGCTGATCCATTTTGAAAAGGTCCACGACATATCGAGATTTTGTTGGACGCTCTAGTATATGCACCTTGAAAAACAACAACAAACAAATCTCACGTTAATACAAATATTAACACAACGCGTCAGTTTTATATCTGGAATTTTTTAAAGACGTGTAATATCCTGTTGATATTCATTGTTTTAAAGTAACAGAATAAAAAGAATATTTTCTAAAAGTTAAAATGGAAACTTTATTTTCTGAAAATTAAAATTAAAAATTTATTTTCTAGAAGTTAAAATTAAAAATGTTCTGTGTGAATGTTAAAATTAAATGCTTATCTTCCAAAAATTAAAATTAAGACTTCACCTTATGAAAGTTAAATTAAAAATAAAAATTATTGTCTGAAAGTAAACAGATGGTTTTATCACAGCCACTCAGGGTCGCACTCAGCTGAGCAAGTTTTCTCTCATGGTCAACATACACTATCCGTATCCGGGGTACATTCATTCTATTGGTTAACAAGAGGGAATCGTTAATAGTCGCGGCACTTGATAGTCAGGATTACAATAAATTAATCTATGAGAGTTTGGGCAATATAAAGGGTTTGATCTTTTGAGCCCAAAACTGTAATTAGATCTCAAATTGGTTAAAAGATAACAGAGCTATGAGCTAAATGTTGTGTCTGAAGTGACATACACATCACAATGAAATTTGCTTCAGTGATTTTATTAAGATCGAAATAGACTACGTATAAGATACCACGACTGATATAAAAGAAATACATATTGTGCAATTTGGACAGCTTAGGGTAATAAACAAAAGAAAAAATAGTGTAATATTTGAAATGAATTTAGGACTCTTGCCTATTACAACTATTTTATATTCGTTGGTAAAAGAGTATCCCAAGAATTGGCAGTGGGTAGTGGTGACTAGCTGCCTACCCTCTAATCTTACTATAGTAAATTAGGCATGGTTAGCGAAGACAGCCCTCCTGTAGCTTCATGTTAAATTCAAGACAAAAAAACTGACGGTTTTAATTACAGTCTTCAATTACGGTTTGAAAAGCGTTATGGTCTTCCCATTTAGTTTGGAGATTATTTTTATAGAGAATTATTTTCATTTTGATAATTTCATTTATTGTTTGTTTGTTTTTGAATTTCTCGCATACTTGTACGATATTGGCTTCAAAATAATACTCTTCCAGGTTTTTCTGTTGCTATCGTTCAAATTAATAATACTTTTATACAATTGGTTCCAATCTTTATAAGTTTATTATTATTCCATTAGTTTTCTTCACTATTCCAATTCTACGTTTCACTATTCGATAATATTATTTTCGTTCTCCGCTGGTACAGCAGTAAGCCTACAGATTTAAACGCTAAAATTAGGAGTTCGATTCCCTTCGGTGTACTCAGAAGATGGACCGATGCGACTTTGCTGTAAGAAAAGACACACGCAGTATTATTCTCGATATAATTCTTTATCGATTTTTTGCAGTCATGGTTCTTCCACATTAGTGCTAACAAATTCTGGTATTGTTCTCTTGGAAAATAATTCAACACTTCGTTTTCGCGTTATCTCATTCAGTGTCTTTACGTTTGTCTCTGGAAATACTCCAGTCTATCCAAATCCGTCTCCCCTCTTCCCTTCGAAATCTTTTTTTTCTGACCAGACACACTACAGTGTAAAACAAATTGATGGTTAACTCAGTTTATTTTCTAATGAACAATTTCCGTTAAAAATAACTAGCTAAGTCAAGTCTTCGTATATGAACAGTACTAACTGAACTGCTATATAAATCCATTCCTTGTTTATTTTTGTTGATGACAGCATTACAGAAATGGCAAATTTTTTTGCTCGCAATTTTTTCTGTTTCTCTTTTTTCATTCCTGGCCTGGAGGTAAAGGCGTTCGACTCCTAACCTGATCACGGGTTTGAATCTTCATCACCGAATATGGTCGCTTTTTTACAACTGAAGGACGTGCTCGTGATTTTCTAATGATAATCCTGAGTTGAAATAATGAATTGGTAAGATATGGTTTATTCTCTAACTGGTAGAATTTATATCGATTTTCTGATGCACATCGCGTGAATCTAAAGCTGTCTCACGAGCGATATAAGAAGAATGAAATGTAATCCTCAGAACACGTGCAAAATATTTGCTTCATTACTACACTGAAAGTAAGGATAAAAGTGGCGCCATCTTTTGTAGGTGGCTGTATACGATATGAAATCAAAGAATTTACTGATAGAAGTCCTCCGATTGGTAGGCCTGAAGCTTAAAATGCTGAAATTCGTAGTTCGGTTCTCGTAGTGAACAAAAAAGCTAGCTCGATGCGGCTTCGCTCTAAAAACTATCAAGTAACCGCTGACAGAAAGTGTGTATAGAATAACTTAAGATATACACGTACAGTTAATATCTTAGCATGCAATTAAACAGTAGTTGAACTATCAGGTTTATCCTTTTCTATTTATGTGTTTAAATTTCTTCATCAAACCTAGAAAAATAACAAAGGTAACATGTCGGAGTTTGGTACATCAAAATTTATTTCAATGAACTCAAGACCCATTGTTTGTACAACAATAAACTTTGAAATTTCATCAACACGTAACGCACGAGAATACATTCAGTTGAATATAATATTGTAATCTGTCAATAGTACGTGACATTATGTTGATATCGAAAATAAATACTTGTGTGTTTTTATACTTTCAGAAAGCAAACACCATTACAACTTCCACATGAAAAAAAAGTTGTGTCGGTAGGCCTAACCTGATATTTTTGAGGTAATTTTAGTTATATTTCGATACATTTACAATTTGTTAACTAGTTTATGATTATTTTAGAACCATAACAAAAATATAAACTACAAAGAAAATCACGACAGTTTACGATTTCGTCACATTTTGCAACGGAAATAAAACAAAATCCGTTCTCCATGAAAATAATTATCTTGTTGCGATAGTTACATCAGATACTTATCCAGTTCTTTATTTACATGTAGTTGAGGATACAACGACTGTGTGAAAACGATAGTCTAAGATAACAACAGAGTTTTCCTGTACAAAGGAAACAACTAAATAATAATTCATTACATAAATTTTGTCATTCGTTGCATCTTCAGGAGAGGTGACGATCTCTCGGACGTGAAGATGGCTGAAACAGTTTCTTACCTGAGGCTTAGTACTGAATATATGTTTTTTGGTTGATGGCGTTCTGCTGATTGTCATGATATATTCGTTATTTTAAGCTGTAAGTGAGGCAGTCTATTGAAAAATATTCATAAAAACGCTGAAACTAGGACTTCATATTGCAGGTGTCACCTTTATCATGGTTCACGTCACTGAAAGAGATAATAAAATCGTATATTTTAGGCTCTGCAGTCTGATACTGTACATGTTACAATTTTATTATTTTAATTCAATATTGTCAGAAGATGTTCATGTCCTATGCAAGTTACATATCCTCACGCTACAGGTTTGTCTAACTAATTTTTAGTTAGAATTGGAACAATCTCATGCGGTTATTTATCCTGTTTATTTCAGGTTTCGTGATCGGAGGTTAGACTCAATTTTGATTTGTTGATGTCAACTCCTATAGTCTTTTTACACACGATAAAATAATGCCTAATAAACCACGAAGTGTTAGTTATGTTTCATTCCTAATCTCACTTTTCAAATTCATCAAAAATTGTGAATTTTTTCATTGAGAATGAAAAGTAACTAAAGGCAAATGAATTTCTTTTATTCCTTACCCTCCGAATAGAAGTTCGAATATCTTCTTCGTCTTCAGGCAATACTACATCATTTTGTGGTCCTGACACTGGATGAACACGGCCACGAATTTTTCTGTGTCGGTCTCGTTTTTGCTAATTTTTCAAAAATATGTATATCATTTTATTTATACAAAGTGTAGCATACTTTATGATAAAATGATTTTGAATATGTAAATCAAATCAAGTGACACTTACAGCTTGTATAAAGATGCGGTTGAACGGCATCTTTTAGAACCACTTTATGACCTTATTTGACGTTTAGTAAATAGAGTGACGCCAAAGAAAGCTGAAGAGTTGGCGGTGGGTGATGATGGCTAGCTGCCTTTTCTATAGTCATTCACTGCTAAATTCAAACCAAACCAATTTCTTCAAGACCATATTCATACAACTAGGAAATTACACATTCGGTGTAGAATATAACAATATCCAAGAAAACACACGAGCAGGAAACGAAGAAGAAATAGATTATAAAAGAAAACTAATAAAGAAAACTGTTCAATCCACAGAAAAATAGTAAATTTAAATTAATAAAAATGTGTAGATATTCAAATGTCATAATTCACAGAGATGTAGAAGCCACATGTTGCATCGCCAAGGTTTTGGGGCCTGTTGATTTATCAGAAAATATATCATTAATTAGGCAAGTAGAATTTAGACATAGTTTATTCTCAGCGCAAAGCTACATTATGCTAGATACGCTTTTTCCACAAGGGGAATCGAACATCGAAATTTTTGCGCCACGCAATGCTAGATACGCGCTATCCACCGGCAGATCGAACCCCGAATTACAACCCTGTAAATTCATAAATCTTTCGCTGACGCAGTGGGATTATATAACTTAATGATTGACAAATGTGCCTTCAGGTGATTCATCTTTGTACTTTACCATGTTGGAACACACTTACACCAATGTTGAACATTATTTATGTTGAGAAAAAAGTAACATTTCTTTCACAGAAAATGTGTTAATATAGGTTTTATCTCCTGGTTTTACACAGTTGTATTTTATTCCAGAGTCCTTTTAAGAAGGATATTCTAGAAGTCAAGTGAGGGAATCAACTACACTTCGTCCTTTGTTAGTGACAAATAGCCCTCGCTTTTGTGCTGAGCAGGAAATGACGTACATGTTGGAAAGGCTTATTTGTAACTACGAATAAGCTAAACAGTTATCACTATCGTGATGATCAGGTAGATTTTGAAAATATACGCTGCAAAAGTAACCTTTAACTAGAAAACGTCGTATTGATGGATAAGTAATTTTTATGCGCGTTTAAGAAAAAACGTTTCAATTATAAAATTTATTAATAAAAAGATACAAGACACCCTCTAAAGTTACAAACAAAAAAGTACCATAAAAGTAACAACAGTATCAAAAACGTAAATATACGGCTAGCGAAGATAGCCCTAGTGTAGCTTTCACCGAAATTCAAATCAAACAAACCTTCAACCTCCAGTGGTTATTCTCACAGTCTTTGTCCACTTTTGAACACTTTTATCCTACCTCCAAATAATCAATCTGTCTTTAATGTCTTTACTTTGGGTTATATATCGACTTTCATATGTCATCAACCCTTTCATGTGTTATTTCATAGTCTCTGACATCTATAAATGCACTTGTCACAGCAATACTTGTCAAAAGTCGTAGTCACAATTTCAGATTACCTCAAATCACTTATCACAGAAGTTATAAATACCTTAGAACATTATTATCATAGTTCCAGCATCTCAACGATATAGACTGTACACATCTGAAGTGCAAGCTGCTTATCTCCATTTTGTCATATATATACATATACATGCTGGTATGTCCTTCAACAAATTCTCGCCAGGAAATACGATAAATATAAATTATAACTAAGGACACTGCTTATTTTCTAATATATTTGTAATGATAAGTTATTTTTTAACCCTGGATTTCCTACGCTGATTTTTAATCTATCTACATTAATAAAACCAAATCCCATCTGTTCGTCAGTGTACAGGTACCGTGTGGGATGAATGTAAACTGAGAACGTAGCGAGATACTTTAACAACCTAAACATTTCTGCTCGTGACTTTAATCGTCAGATGTATCCGACCTTTTCTCGAGAGTGAACACTAAATGTCGCCCATGAAAGAATTAACCATGATTTTAGGCAGCGTTCCTAGATACTTGAATGACTGGTACGTCACCATATTTTTACTTTGTCTATCTTTTGTTCTTACGTTCCTACCATCTTGGATAAGATGGTATAAGGTGAGAAACACAATCAATAAACTCCCAGGAATTGACTTCCGAAACCCATTCGTTGGTAACGCGTCATTGGTCATGCGACATAAGGATGCCAGAACGATAGATAACATCAACTTGAGTAAGTAGACTTAGAGCTCTAAGGCATTAATAACGAGCTATTTTAGTGTGTTTTCTGTTTAGAACATTAACTAAGTAATCCTTAAGAGACTTATTAGTGTAGTTGAATTGACGTTCCCCTCATGTTGCGAACATGCGCCACGACGCAGTGGTCTGGCAGATATTGCGTATCGAAAACATTACTAAACATTATGAGTTTCTGATCTGTAAAACATGACTATTATAATATTTTATAAGCACTGCTTACGTGATAAAATATAAATTGTTAAACTTAAGTTGATACAACTGTGACATGAAACAACAATTGCGATTATATTTATAAAGCTTATAGAGTTTTGCATTTTGATTAAAAAAAACACTTAAAACATCTAGACTTAGAAAAGGAAAGTGTTCAACATTTATACCCAAAGAGAAGCTTTTAATCTACAAATATCACACGTGCATGTTAAAAATAAAATTGATTTACAGTTTATGATTTTGTCTCAGCCGTCCGTGAGTACAGCGGTAAGTCGAAGGACTTACAACGCTAAAATCAGGGGGTTTGATTCCCCTCGGTGGATTCAGCTTTGCTATAAGAAAAACGCATGATTTTGCCTCATGATGCCAGGTTGAAATATATAAAGTTTGGAACACCTGCTTATGAGGTAGTATCTTTATTTCTCTAAAGTGTTCGTCTGTGACAGTGAGACATGATCACGTACAACATTTATTCATAAATACTGCTCTTTAATTACGTGGGAACGTCTTTAAAAGGAACCATGTTGAAATGTGTTACATGTTTTTTAATCCTGTTATATTCGAAATTAAAATATTTTCTTTACCGTCCATATTTTTCTTTTAGAAGAAGTTAGATGTCGTTTGAACCTGACCCCGCATATCTTTAAGACTTAAAATCTCAGAAGGTAAATGTAATCGAGCTTTCCAACTGAGTTCGTATTGAGATATAATGCATGTCTTGCTGTCTAAGTACCTTTATAAATAAGGTCAATCCCACTATTTGTTGGTAAAAGAGAAGCCCAAGAGTTAGTGATGGGTGATAATGACTAGCTGACTTCCCACTTGTCTCACACTGTTAAGTGAAGGACGGCTAGCTCGTGTAGCTTTGCGCGAAATTTAGAAACAAAGAAACAATAATTGTAACTTAATGTGCCGCCGGTTTTTAGCAAAATATTGCAAAACTAACAATAACAAATAAATTGTTACATCACACACCTGAAAGGTCTCTGTGTTACTAAAAGAAATATGAAGGTTTCCAAATTTCATTTCATACGGAACCAATTTTTGAGGAAGTTTCTATATTAAATAAGGGTGCATGAAAAACGTTGAGAAACAATTCCGTAAACAGCCCGTACTGACGATTCATATTTACTTTATTTAGTATTGTTCCAAGTCACTTGTGGGTTCGCTCAATTGTTTCACAAGGAAAGGATATATCGTTTCTGGAATGGAATTCGACCTTCTGTAGCGTTTTTAAACCAGAAACTATAGAGGTAAGTAAACAAACATTGCATTCATTCCAACATTATCTTACACATATAAGGTATAAGCAAAATATTAATATTAAGGAACTAAAAACCGTTGTTACAAAATACCACATTGTGATCAGTGCGTGGAACTGATGTAATATATGATGGATTTTTTATTTCAGGTGATTCTCAGAAGTTCCACAATATTAGAAAAATCAACTGAATATTCTTTTTTGCATCCATGGCTGGGATCAGGATTGTTGACAAGGTAATTAATAAAATCAGGGCCTTAAAACCACTATTCCTACGGGGACACCAAACATACCCAGCTCATAACATTTTTCAGTTATATTGTCAATGCATTTTCCCCAGATTTATATAGACCCAAGAAGATAATACATACACGAGTTATACTTTAAAGACTGACAGAAACAGTACATGTAAGCGATTATTAAGATATAAATACGTTTAATTGTTTAGAATAAATATACGCACACACATAGACATATGTAATTATTTTAAAATGATACCATTATGTAAATATGGTAAAAAATAACATTATAATGAATTTCACAAATAACCACTGAATAGTTTTTTAGTGTTTTTTTGCTAACATTCAAAAGACATTTCTTGCAAAAATACATTAATCATGACAAATAACCAAGACAACAATAGCTACGTTTTTATGAATTAACATAAATTATTAATATTTTGTTTTAGTAGGATGAGATTCAATGCCTATTATTATTTGTGTTTAGACCAGCCAAATACAATGCTACCATTCATAATATTTCTTTGGTTTTAAAATACAAACACAGTAATAACAAATGTTTAATTATGTGTTTTATACAGCGTGTTATTCAGCTGACTCATAGTTTCTACGTCTGTGGACGTTCTATGTTTTGTTTTATAGGAGGATTTCAACACATTTTGGGGAATTTAAAGATGATTTTAAAAATTAGAGATAATTAAACGCAGATGATAGATTTCAAATAAAAAATACATACTATGAAAACTAATTTGGATAAAAACTCTGATGTCAAATACAAAAAAGGGTTAATTTCTATTACGTAAATTGTACTTTTGATTTTTACTGTACACACGACTTGTATTGTTGACTGAAAACTTCTTTCGTGAAGAAACACTGATCTTATTGGACGTTGAATCGATATTGTCGTATCACGTCTTCACGATGGAATAGTCGTATCATATCGACATACTTTTAATATATATATATATATATTAAAATGTTTATCGTATTTGATACATAGTTTCGGGAGTAAATGGAGAAGAAGACGAAAGTTGGTAACTCCTGCATTTCACTTCCGAATTCTTGAAGACTTCATTCCAATGTTCAACGAACAGAGCCAAATCTTAGTGGAAAAGTTGAGACAAGCGCAGAGCGAGAAATGGGTGGACATAGCTAAATATGTTACTCTTTGTACGTTGGACACAATTTGCGGTGAGCTTTCATTTTCCCACTTCGGATTTGGTTTATTTTTAATTTCGCGCCAAGCTACACGAGTACTTTGCGGGAAAGTAAGAAAAACCCAAACCACTTACATCTGAAAAACCTGTTACGTATTTTAGAAGAGAATAAACCTATAAACTGATTTTAACTGTGACATTCTTGTAAATTTGAAAGTTTATTCTACCGGTAAAATCAATGTTAACAAAAAATAAAAATTTCGTCACAAATGTCTTTTGAAAAAAAAAAAAAGTCGTCGGACAGTCTTTGATACAAATTACTCTAGACATTATAAAACAATTGATGATAATTATTCGTCTATAAAAAATTCAACTATATTTCAGAAAGTGCAATGGGGATAAAGATTTGTACCCAAGAAAATACAGACTCGTCCTATTTGAAATCTTTGTACGAGTAAGCATATATTTCATTTTTCTATAGTTTTGTTGGATTCAAAGGAAATGGTACAATAAAAGTAAACTGTCAAGTGAAAATGAAGTAAACTTTAGTAAATATAAGTAAAACGTAATAATACAAAACAGAAATTTACTAGAGATCGAAAAGTAAGTCACTTTTTGGGATATATTACACTCCCAACTATTGTAATGTAGGAACAATAAAAACAATTTAAGTGTAAAAAAAATACATATTGATTTTGTATGTAGATTTTTAAAATCTTATCACATCCAACCCTGCCCCCGCTAGTACAGCGGTAAGTCTACTAATTTACACTGACAAAATCAGGGGTTCGATTCCTCTCGGTGGGCTCAGTAGATAGTTCGATGTGACTTTGCTGTAAGAAAAACACACCCATCCAATATATTGTCCTTTACTCGTTTGTTTAATGTACATGTTGATATTACTAAAAATAGCAAAGAACTGTGAAAAGATACAGCATTACTAAAATAATTTTTATCGTGTTTTCCTTACGTTTCTGTTCCTTACTTGGACTATTCAGAAACGGACTAGTAGTTGGTCGCAGGGTCCGGATCCCCAGTTTCTGATACAGAAGTAAAACAAAAAATGGAAAAGAAAAGATACAAGTAGTGGAAACATTGTTTATTAGTTTTGTGGGATATTTCATGCTCATATTTCTCCGTGTAAGAAGTTTTTGTGCAGTTTGTAATATGCAAGATGTTTAAAGATACCGTAAACAAACTTTTTTTCCAAATTACTATGATAAAGTTAAAGCTTATCAAAAACCTTTGGTGGAATTTCTTTATTAGTATCGACGGTGTGATTACTAAACTTCCCAGCTCTCTTTCTATCCCATCAGTGGGCATCGCTTGACATAACATGAAGGAAAGAAATATAATGAATTCCCGGTTATTGGCAATGGCTTCAACCTTTATTTTTACAACGCCAGAGTTTTAACATGACAGGGTTTATTGACGAGAAAAATAAGACGAATTACGAAACTACTGAGGTTTATATATACGTTTGACGAATATTAGTTTATGCAGATGTTGTAGAGATATTGCTATATTTATGTTATAGAAAAATAAAGAAGTTAAACTTGGGTAGGTACAGTTTTTGTTTTATTTTTTACGAGAACAACGAACGATTTATGCTTAACTCGACGCACCTTCTTTAAGGTTTTAGGCTTAGCACAGTAACTTCGATAATAGAACCCCGTGATAATATTTTCTATTCAGTAAATAGTGCATAGTATGATAATAATTTCTTTTTTCTTTACAAAGGGTTGGTGAAACGTTTGCGTGTCGTATGATACGACCGTGGCTTTGGCCTATGGTATTATTTTCACTATCTTCTTATGGGCGTCGTTTCAAAAAAAGGTTTAACAGAACTACACAACTTTACCAGAACGGTAGGTAATTACGAAAAGTTACACAAATAGCCCAAGAGACTTAATGGTACAAATAATAAATGATAAGTAAGTACTCTACCCTTCATATTAATTTCTTTCTTCATTAACTATGAGTTTGAGTTTTGTTAAGATTGTGAAAGAACAACAGATTACTGAAAAAAACGTGAAAAAAAAGAAAGTGAAATGGAAATGTTATGTTTCACAACTCAGACTTTATCTTTATGTCCATATATTATTCATTATGATAAACGTTTTCTATAGTTTCAGGCTTTTATAAAGAATAGTTAGGACTTAATGGTACGAAACTCTATTAAAATCCTTTATTAATTTATTATTTTTTTGTGATTTATGTATATGTATATTACTTATGCACTTAAATCAGCATAAACGTACTTATTATGTTAAATTAAAAATACATTTTGGGTGAACCCAGGATCCATTAAACGGCCAGAAGGTGTACGCCGTAGACAAGTTCCAGGGTGCTAATAAAAGGTGATACGTTTGATGTATCCACATACAGAAACCATCGTGCAGACTAATTGGGTAAGACAAAGCTGTGAAAAACAACAAAAAGAGGATATCTAATTCCGTTAGTTTAAACTTTAAAACAAATTAAACATACGATCCTGACTTTTAAACATAGTTATTTAACATACTCATGTGAGTATATTGCAGGTTTGAAGCAGCGTCTATAGAATAAAGATATTATGGTTAATAGGAGATTTCTGGTCTAATGTTTTAATTAACAAATTTGATGACACTTTTTTCTAGATAATTCGTAATCGTAAAGCCCAGATACTGGTGATCCGAGCTTCTGGTAATGAACAGGATGATAGAAACGATAATAAATTGAAGACGAGGCAACCTTTGCTAGACCTGATGATTAACCATCATTTGAATGATCCCAGCTTAACCCTGGAAGACATTCGTGAAGAAGTGGACACTTTCATGTTTGAGGTAAAAACGTTGGAATTTATATTCACTTTGTCCATTCCAACCTTGATCCTTTCTCTATTCATCCACCCACTACTGCCTACTTACATTTTTAATTACTCTCCAGATTTTCTTTCAGTCTTCCTATCTTTCTGTTGAAAAGTGTTATTTTATTCGATAACACATTTATCTACGTTTTTATTCAATGATGTAAACTTATTTACGCGTTTATTCAATAACACACGTTTATCCACGTATTTATTCAGTAGCATGTATGTATTTACATATATATTCAAAACTGTTCACTTAGTCCTTTTGTTTCTGTAACCTACTTTCCCATGTTTATACCTAATTCACAATTTTACCAGCCTGACTTACCATTCATATAAAACCGCATGAGAATATAGTCCAGAAATCTACTATTCTTCCAAGATCATCAACCAATTCAGTGCCATAAGTTTACCTTACTAATTGTTTAAAACACTCGCTCAACAATTGATACAACCAAACAACTTGGTACCATAAGTTTACCTTACTAGGTGTTTAAAACACTCGCTCAACAATTGATACAACCAAACAATTTGGTATTATAAGTTTATCTTACTATATGTTTAAAGCACACAGTCAACCAAATAATATATGTGTATAGATATATAGAAATATATATATATGTGTGTAGATATATAGCTATACATCTATTTAAACAGGGACATGACACGACTGCTATGGGAATTAGTTGGACACTTTATCTGATTGGTTTGGATTCGTTTGTTCAGAAAAAAATACAAGACGAACTGGACTCAGTATTTGGAAATGATACCGAAAGGTCCATTACAATAGAAGACATTAAACAACTGAAATACATGGATTGTGCTTTGAAAGTACGTAGGTTAATCCCTTGTTTTATTATTATTATTAATTATTCGTGTTAACAGTAGTAATAGCTTTAAATACTTTGTTTCTCTGTGTTAAATACATCTTATTATTACAGAAGTCACTTTTCTTGTTTCTTCATATCCATTAAATTTTCAACTTGAAAAGAGATTTAAAATATTTCCCGGTAGCATAAAATTATTATTTTACCCAGTTGTCAATAATGTGCTCAAATATATAATTTTATTAATTATAATTCATTGTTGTTCAGCACAACTTATAACTTAATTTATTTTGTTATCTTTTAAATCTGCACACAAACTTCGACCTTCTCTCCGATTCAGGAGGGTCTACGAATTTTCCCCCCAGTTCCTTTCATCGGAAGAACATTACGAGAGGATGTTGTAGTCAGTAAGTCCAAAGTTTCATTCATCTTAATAAGTTATCACGGTTACATTCATGTTAATGGTTTCGATCTCACTTTTTTGTTTTAACGAAAACCTAACAGTGACTTTGGATTAATAGTTATATACTGCGAGGTTAACAACAATGAAATGTTGTTTGGCCAATCATAATGAGGTTTTACCTGCTGTACAGTAATTGGATATTGGTTGGCAAATCGTAGTGAGGTTTCTACTTGATTTATAGTAATGAGGTGTTGGTTAATTAACAACAATTAAGAGTCTATTTTTAACAATAATGAAACGTGAACTAAATGTTGCTTAATTATGAACAGATGATAAAGATTTCTTTTCAATGACGAGAAAACCCTCTTGTAGAGAAAATATATATAGAAATGGCTGGTTTGGATTGAGAAAATTTTTTATGTAGAGGAGCGAACAACGTTTCGACCTTTTTCGGTCATCGTTATGTTCACAAAGAAAGAAAGAGGTAACTGACCGATAGCTGACCACATGTTTGAAAGGGGTTGTGTTACTGAGTGTAGGAATGTAGAGGGCGTGCTTGTATGTTTGATTATATTTATAAATATTGGTATAATGGTGTTCCTTTGTATTGGGCTTGAGTTGTTGTATAAGTAAGGCTTCTGTAATTTTGCGTTTGTTTATGTTTGTTTCTTTATTTAGTATTTGGGTGTTTTCTACGATTATGTCGTGTTCATTTGATTTGAAGTGATGAAAACGTGTGAAGGTGACTTTTTGTGTTCTTTGAATCTGGTTTCCATTTTTCTACTTGTTTCTCAATATAGAAGTCGTGTCAGTTATCACGTTGTATTTTATAAATAATGTTGGTGTGGTGTTTGTCAGTGTAGTTTTACACAGTATAGACCTTAGTTTTGTGCCTGGTTTTGAATAAATTTGGTATTAACTGGAAAGTCATATTTTGTTATTAGTTTTGACAAATATTGGTTATTTTTCTGCTGATGTCGGGAATATATGGTATGCAGCAGTATACGATTTCATGATTTTTTGATTCGTGGGATATATTTACTTTTTTGGTTGATTTTGCTTTATGTCTAGGCGTGTGCGTATAATGTTTTCTACGGTTTGTGGAGGAAACTTATTGATGTTGATGAAGTATTGTTTTACTTTGTCTAATTCGTCGTTAATTTTATCTGGCGAGCATAGTTTTATGGCTGTATTTATTTGGTTTCTTGGTATGTTGAGTTTTGGTTTTGTCCCAAGGAATATATGGGGTGATTATTCAGTGGATTTCTGTTTTAAATTGTGTATCGGTTCTTGTAATTTTGAGGTTAAAATATGATATTTGATTGCTTTCTTCCTGTTTACATCTCAAGTTAATGTTGGGATGTATAGAGTTAATGTGAATGAAAAAATTAAGTGTGAGTTCTGTAGATGTGATTCCCGCAATCATGTCGTCTACATATTTGTACCAGTATAGTGATGGATGTAATGCTGTGTTAATTGCTTGTGTTGTTTGCATCTTAGTTTTTCTAGTTTTTTAATGTGGCAGACCTTTTGTTCCTGACACTCCTAGTGTTGATTTGGTTTATGTTTCGTTGTATAAGAACGTAAAACTCTGGTTTAATGCAACATGCCAGTTAATGGTCCAGGTTCATTTTATGTTTTTGTAAGTCATGCAGTTCTTTGTATTTCGTGTTCAACATGGCTTTAAGTAGTTTTTCTGTAAATTTTGGATAATGTTTGTGCATTGATTAAAATTTTTTGATGGTTTTACCTTTACAAAGTTAGGGATTAGTTGTTTCTTTCTTCCTTAAACAATTTTATTCAAAGAATTTTCTTATAAAACCGTCAACATAATTTCGCAAAACAGAAAGCTAAAAAACAATCTTACAAAATGAGACATTAATTCCATTAAAAAGCTAAAACAAGACAAAAATTTAAGAATTCTAAAAGCGGATAATGGAAACGTTATAGTCATAATGAACACGTATGAATACATCCAAAAAAATGAAGAACTTCCTAAACAAAATACCACTAAAAATGAAAAAAACAAACACAATTTCAAAAACACTTTATTCCTACCTACACAAGACCAACTCACGCACACCACAAATATATTGTACGGCATCCCCAAACCTCATGAACAAGATTGTCCATTACGACCAATAATGTCCACATATGAATCGTTTACTTACAATCTTGGTAAATACATAACATGGGCATTCTCCAAATAGGTAACATTAACCAGCTCATTCATCAAAGACTTTTTTGAATTTCAAGTCTAATCTGAAGCCTGCAAGATAGCCTTGTAACTCTATATCCGAGATCCTAACCCATCAATAGACATTACCAGCAACCAACTAGCAACCTTCATAGATCAAGTCAAACTTCATGTTCAACAACCAGAACTATATACAAACAAATGGCCTAAGGATGGGTAACCCAGTATCACCAGTTCTAGCCAATATTTTTATGTTCGCTCCTCTACATAAAAAAATTTTCTCAACCCAAATCAGCCGTTTTTACATATATGAAGATTTCTTTTCCTTTTCACCAGAGGGGAATTTGAAAAGGTAACTTATTGAATTCTACGAAATTCCAGAACATAATTCACATACCTAAATTAATTTAGATTACTGTGTGGTGAAGTGAAACGGACTCTAAACCTCATACATAACTGATGTATGGTTGGTGAAGAATAATACGATGTGTTGTTTCAACGTTAATAAGTAATGTGTTGGTTGTTAAACAACGGTCACTTAATGATTGGTCAGCAGAAGTGGTTACAATATTTTGTCTTATAAAGAATGCTAAACAAAAGTCAGTTATTTGGAGTCAAGCATAATAACAAGTTTTTTACTGGTTTTTTTTCTTGGCTAAAAGTAATTAAATATTGGCTAAATAAGAATGTAGGTAAAAATATTTCAATTCTTTTTATCTAAAATGTTTAGGTTTATATCATCACGTCAAAAGTTTTTGCTTTGTTTAAATTTTTAAACTTTATCACTACTTTCCCGATAGATGGTCGAAGGCCACTTAGAGATGTAACCTGTTTCAACCACTCGTTCCCCTCTATGGTAAAGTGTTGTTTATTAGTCAGTCATTAGACACTAAAATGACATCACATAAGGAACGCTTAACGTTGTAGTTTGTACTGTTGTGACTTTAGTAAAACGTACTTATGTCGTGAATCACGAGGAGAATTATGCATCTACAATACAGCGAGATATATGAATGCAAAAGCAATAAATAAAATATTTGTTACTTTTAATTTTGGTTTTATTTATTCTTGATACAAAACACATTTGGGGACTCTGTGGAAGTAGAGCTATTTTTGTTTTTGTTGTTTTTAATAGATGGCTACCATATACCTCAAGGCAGTACTTGTTTTTTGAATATTTATATGCTGCACCGAAACCCAGACGTATTTCCAAACCCGGAAACATACGATCCGGATCGTTTTCTACCTCAGCATATAACAGGGCGTCACCCATACGCTTATCTTCCTTTCTCTGCTGGCCCTAGAAACTGTATTGGTAAGTATAGATTGCAGCTATCAATATATGGTAAATAGGACTAACAACTGATTATCTCCAGTCCGTACGAGCTGTGTTAGTAGCTTCGTAACATTTATTCATAAAAGTTGTGTTGCTAATGGTTCTCGCTTTTGGATATACATGAAATAATTTGAGTCGTCATTTACGTAAGGAAATCGGTTTTAGTTGTCAATAATCTGTTTAGAATTTTGCTCGTAGCTACACAATGGCTATCTGTACCAGCCGTTCCTAATTTAGCAGTGTGAGAGTAGAGGGAAATTAGCTAGTTATCACCACCCACCGACAACTCTTGAACTACTTTTTTACCAACGAATAGTGGGATTGACCGAAACAGTATAACGCCTTCCAAGCTGAAAGGGCGAACATATTTGGTGTGACGGGAATTCGAACTCGCAACCCTCGGATTACGAGTTCCTTAACCACCTGGGTCATGGATTTGGATTCCTGTCACACCAAACATGCTCTCCCTTTCAGCCGTGTGGGGGCATTATAATGTGACGTTCAATTCCACTATTCGTTGGTTAAAGAGTAGCCCAAGAGTTGGCGGTGGGTTGTCATGACTAGCTGTTTTCACTCTTGTCTTACACTACTAAATTAGGGACAAATAGCGCAGTCAGCTTTCGTGTAGCTTTGCACGAAATCCAAAGCAAATCAAATATATTTTATTTCATGGGAAGATTTTTCAATACAAGAGAAACATGGTCAGTATACTGCGTTTAATTAACAGCAGATGTTCATATGTATAAAACAAGAAATACAATATCTTGTGAGATAGCAAATTCTAATTTTTTTGTGATTATGGTTGTGTTAATTGTTCAGTTATTGTTTCCTTCTATCGTTTAATTTGTCTGTGAATTTTAAGTTGCATTAAAACGTTAACTCACTTTCTACATAATTATTTGTATTTTGTGTAAATATATATATTTGTGTATGATGAAACTGACATCAGATTCCGTAGCAATGACGTACAGTAGAATATGTAAATTTATGATCACATGAGGATGTACTCTCGTGATCTACTCTGTGAATATACACCCTGCCAGAAGCTTCATCGAGAGAGTGTCACAAGATAGTTATTATGAGATGTAACTTTGCTGTTTGTCACTCGACGTCACTGTAATACTGAATTTCCGCATTTTTGTGGGGGATTAGTTGTTGTTTTTCTACTTATTTTTCCGGTTCCATTATTATTGCTCCCAGTGGCATGTCTGCGGACGCACACCGCTAGAAACAGGGTTTCGATACTTGTGGTGGGCAGAGCACAGACAGCCCGCTGTGTAACGTTGTGCTTAATTCCAAACAAACAAATGTAAACGAGTATAATTGCCCCCAAGTGGCACAGTCGAATGTCTATGGACTTACACACTAAAAACAGGGTTTCGATACCCCTAGCGGGCAGAGCACAGATAGCCTATTGTGTAGCTTTGTGCTTAATTCTAAACAAACAAACAAAACCATTATTATTGATTTATTTATGGTAATTGTTCATGTAGGTATGAAAAGTCCTGGTTTGGCATTTGTTTATTGACATTGTTCTGGTAAGTATTGGATATATTTTTAAATGTTATAGTGAACACATTTGTTTTGTTGTTGAAGCTTGACTGTAGCGGCGTGTTCATTTTAGACCATAACAACTTCCAAATTTAAGAATCAATAATATTGGTAGGTTTAATTATCATATTTAATCATGTAGACAGATAAGTGTAGGTTTTCACTACTTCATAGGGTCTGGCATATCCTTGTAGTTAGAAGCGGTAAACTCGTAACATGAAAGTTCCAAATTCGAATCTCCGTCGCCGAACATGTTTGTTCCATGTGGTTGAAAATTGGGCTAACCACACATGTGTGAAACTTTTTGACTTATAAAACATCGGCCGCCACTAAAGTCGTTTAGATTAATGTTATAATGAGTAAATATATCATAATTGAAAGTGTAATGGCAATTAATGAAATTAAAACCTATTTGTTTATATTATGCACTTCCAGCAGAGAGCCGCAAAAATGTTTACGATAAAAGTAGTAACTTATTATAATAATATTACTTTAAATACAAAATTCCTAAAATAATGCAAAATAATTTTGATCGCAAACACTAAAATATGCGAATCCACTCGTTCTTGTTGAGGGTACGACCCCTGTTTGATAAACAGATATTTGTTTGTTTGTTTTGGAATTTCGCACAAAGCTACTCGAGGGCTATCTGTGCTAGCCGTCCCTAATTTAGCAGTGTAAGACTAGAGGGAAGGCAGCTAGTCATCACCACCCACCGCCAACTCTTGGGCTACTCTTTTACCAACGAATAGTGGGATTGACCGTCACATTATACACCCCCACGGCTGGGAGGGCGAGCATGTTTAGCGCGACGCGGGCGCGAACTCGCAACCCTCGGATTACGAGTCGCACGCCTTACGCGCTTGGCCATGCCAGGCCAATAAACAGATAAACTCCGACTATAATTTGTGTCTATGTTTTGCTTTACTTGAGACTAAACTTTACCGAACGTAAGTACTATCAGTAAATAAATGTATAATGTACAATCTCACGTTAGATTGTACATGTTATTGTACAAAATGTATACTGAATAATGTTTACATTTATCCGTAATTTATATCCGTTCAAAATCAAGTGCGCACGCATACGTGTCTCTCTTAGATAGCAAATTACGAGCGCATTCTATTATTATTGTAGATTAGTGAGGAAAACTCTGAACATGAATGAGGATATGACCCTATTTATTTATTCGGCTACATTTACTAGAGTAATTTATTACCCTACGACTACGCCAGCCCTTTAGGGTTTATATACTGATATAAAATATTTTAGGCACAAATATTTGAAATATTTTTTATTAATTATGGATTTTAAATATTTACAGGACAAAAGTTTGCAATGATGGAAGAGAAAGTTGTAATAGCAAATATTCTTCGCAACTTCAACGTGACTTCCTTGGACCCAAGAGACAAGATAAAAATCGACGCAGAATTAGTGCTTCGGCCTAAACAAGGATTACGGATGAGAATAGAACCTCGGGTACGAGAGTAAACCAAAAGGAATTAAACAAAGAAATCGGTATCACTACTCTGTATAAGAAGAAATTTTACTAAGTTCATTCTGAACTTTGTGTGTGTGATGGGTTGTTTGCCTTTTTTTCTTTTGTTGTTTCAGATTGTTTACGGTTAAAACAATGTCTATTTACCAAAAGTAGGGTTAGCTTACCTTCTACAAGTAAACGGAACTTAGATATTGTGTTGAATTTCTTGTATAAACTCTCTATATAATGAGATATTCTAGTTAGTGCTAAAAATTCAAAATATAATATAATATGGATTTATTAACTTTTCGTATTTGTGGTTTTAAAATTACTTAAGGTGCGGAACTTATTGTAATATTTACGAAATAAAGTGTAATAACTAGAATAGTAATGTAGTCTTCTTATCTTATATAAATTACTTATTACGGGTGTAAATATTACTGCGCTAGAGAATTCTGTGTTTGTCATCATCATTGTGAGAATTAAGTTTGTTTTAAATTTCTGGCAGGGCTATCTGTGCTGGGCCCTGGCATGGCCAGGTGGTAAAGCACTCGACTCACGATCCGAGGGTCGTAGGTTCGAATCCTCGTCGCACCGAACATGCTCTCGCTTTATCAGCTGTGGGAGCATTATAATGTGATGGTCAA